>NC_133361.1:10132243-10193089 GCF_049309525.1 Garra rufa
CCCTCCTCTTCACTCTGCTAACCCATGACTGCACTCTGTCACACAGCTCCAACCTCTTCATTAAGTTTGCGATGACACAACTGTGGTGGGTCTCATTAGCAACAGGGATGAGGACTTACTACAGAAGCAAGGTGAATCTCTTGGCCACGTGGTGCGGAGACAACAATCTCTCTCTGAATGTGGAGAAGACGTAGGAGATTGTTGTTGACTTCAGGAGAGTGCACACTCAGCATGTTCCTCTGACCATCAACGGTGCATCTGTGGAGACAGTGAGCAGCACCAAGTTCCTGGGTGTACACATCACTGAGGATCTCTCCTGGACAAACAACACCACTGCGCTGGCCAAGTAATCACTGCAGCGTCTCTACTTCCTCCGCAAACCATGAAGAGCAAGAGCACCAGCCCCCATCATGTACACCTTCTACGGAGGGACCATTGAGAGCATCCTGTCGAGCTGCATCACTGTATGGTTTGGAGCCTGCAATGCGTCCTGCCAAAAAACTCTCCAACGCATAGTGAGAGCAGCTGAGAAGATCATTGGTGTCCCTCTCCCCTCCATCCAGGACATCTACAACACCCGTCTCACCAAAATAGCCCTTTGCATAGCAGCCGATCCCACCCACCCAATGCAAAGCTTCTTCAGACTGCTGCCATCAGGGAGGAGACTGCAGAGTCTCTAGGCCAGGACCAGCAGACCAGGGACAGCTTCATCAATCAGGCTGTCAGGAATCTTAACTCTCTCCCGGCTCTGCCCCCACTCCCCTCTTCTGCCCCACGATCTCTCTAAACTGTGACACACACACGCAAACACACGCACTAACACACTCACACACACACCGACCTGCACCAGCCACTCTGTGTAGCATTGGACTGCTAACTACCTCATACTACTCATAAGACTACATCAAAAAGACTCCTGTTTGTTACAGGTCTGCTCTCTGACACTTTATCTCACTTACAAGCTGAATTTGCACTATATTTTTGCATTTGCACTACTCTGGTTTGCACTCTCTGCTAGGGCTGCACGATTTGGAGAAAAAATCTAATTGCGATTTTTCTGATCAAAATTGCGATTTGCGATTTAAAATGCGATTTACTACTATTTCATAAAAGAGCTACAGGTTTGATATGGTGGTTTTAACAGCACCAAAGAAAGACCAAGCATAATCACAAAGTATGCTACACTGTTCTACTGTTTATTTAAAACCTCTTAAACATTGTTGCCTTTTTTAAAATAAAGTTGTCAGTTATCATGACAAATTAAGAAAATAACTACAGTATCTTAAATAAAATTAACAATTAAAATTCTATAATAAAATATTATTAAAATCTTTTATAAAAAAAAAATATATATATAATTTTATAATAAAATATTATTAAAATCTTAAACTTTTAGGAATCCAAACACACTGTAAACAATTTTACATCAGTAAAACACTAAAGATAAACTACATTAAGAGACACTTTGTTGGGAAGTTGAGCCGCTGCTCCCGCTCATCTTTTCCAAATGGCGTTAACGTTATTTGCTCAGTACATGTAGTAGAGACCTGCACTCCTACGGGAGTATAGCGGGACCCGAGGCAACCGACTGCGGCGCGGGACAAAACTTGATGGGCGAGTGCGGCTGTTCGGGACGCGGGAAAATAAATGATTCGCGGGACCCCCGCAAAATAGAAATATCTAAAAAGCAAAATATTGTTATTCATCTATTGCACAAAAGCAGCAAGAAAAACTAGTATATAACTTACAGCTATGATTAGTAAACACAAGGATAGGCAGTCATCATCAGAGGTGTTTAAGTTAGAACCCACTCACTGCTCAAACATTCTTCCACAGTGCTGAATATTGCGTGCTCGCGAATTAAAACACACGAAGTGTAGACATTGTGAAAGATTCATTGTGCATAATATTCATTGTGTTAGAGCTTTATGAGATCGCATATGAACTGAGATGTCAACTTTAGCTTTGTTTGCTTGCATTCTGCTATGGATACACACAGTAGCTCATGCTTGCTCTTCTGTTAAGAATAACAGTGGTTGTGAATGTTGATGCTTAGCCTATATAACAAATATTTTATCAGGAGCATTTATGCTGGGGTTTTGTGAAATTACGAGATGTTACAAAACTGTTTCATGTAAATTCAATGATGTACTGAAAAAAACTATATAGGTTACTTTTATGCGGGCAGGAGCGGAACAAAACATGAATGTCGAGGCGGGAACTGAACGAGATAAACATATTTCTGCGGACGCGGCACTGAAAAATACGTCCTGTGCATGTCTCTACATGCAGTGTTAAAATGCCCCCTATTGGTTAAACTCTGCATCAAACGTAATATAAGCATGAAGACGTAATGTGCACATGATGCGACCTGTCAGAAACGACTTAGATGCTTGTTACCACATTTGATAATAAATCGAAATAATCGCAGCTCTTGCGATTTGAAAATCGCACCCTTTCAAATCGCGATTTCGGTTTAAAAACGATTAATCGTGCAGCCCTACTCTCTGCCATGTTGCCCTTACTTGTATATTGTTTTCTTTTCTTTTCACTTTTTATACATGTATAATTGTATTTATTTGCACTTTGAAATCTCTTCTTTTGTATTTTAATGTTACGTGTATGCACCTAGGGTCTGAGATAGGGCTATCGCGGTAACCGCAATATCGCAATACCGCGCTATTGACGTGCATAACCGCAGAGGAATGCAACAACCGCAGCAACCGCGATATTTGCCTGTTTTCTTTTTTCCTAAGGATTGCCTTTCTCACTTAATGCCTGTGTGCTGAATATTAAATTAGTAATAAGTTAGTAATGATAACATATGTGTTTATTATGAGGCTCAGTAGATGTGCACTTAACAAGCCTAAACAGACAGCGAATGAGAGAGAGATCGACTGAGCTTGTGCGATTACCTGCGTCTGTCTTTCAGATCGAGTCGGGTATGTATGTGAAACTAGCTTGTCATGACTCATGACCAAGGAAAGTGGAAATCTCTGTCTTAACATCGATGCTCTGCTGGTCAGCTGAGCCTTTAAAAGTGGCGATTAAAGTTAAAATGATTTCAACATCGTTTTTCATTACGTCTCTCTTTGAAAAAATAAGCGTTTTTGAACGTGCAGTTGAATGAACGGTTTAAAGACTTACTCAAAGATAGTCTCTTGCCTCCATCTTGTGGTGTAACCACTGATCTATAATAGAGAACTGGATTGCTCATGACGTCATAAAAGTGAAGCCACCGCGCCGCCATATTAGTATTCCCTACTATTCGCATACATTCCATTGAATGAATAGGAGATCATACGATTTCATTGAGAAAACATCACATAACAAGTCAGCGTTTTTATATCTGAAGTCTCACTGTGCATTTTTACAACGCAAACGTCCTAAGCATGTAAACGGTTATTTGTTTATTGTCGGGATTCCCTCTGCTTATTAAAAATGTACGTTCATAAAGCCTACATTACAGTCATGTACATCAGATAAGCATAAACATCGGGCGTTCAACATATGTTTACAAAAGAAAATGTGCTCATAAATCTGAATAATCACTGTTTATGTCATTTTGTTGTATTTATTCGTACAGTAGGCTAACTGCATGTTTCAACAATACTTTTGTTATTAATTCGTTTATTGTATGTTATATTATTATATATTCATTAATAACATTATTAATTTTGAAGCAGGTAATGATTTGTTCGTTAAATTAATAATTAATTCAACATATATACGCAGCATTTTACTCACATGGAAACAGTAATGTTAGTAAATCATTACAGAATTTGGTGATTTGAAGAGACTGAAATAGATGCTGCTCATTAAAAAAAAACGCACCATACCGCGCTGACTACTTAAAGACATTAAGCTTTATTTCAAAGATTTTAATTTATAGTACAAGAGCAATATTGTACAATCGAAACAATTTCAGGTAGGCTACTAATACATATACACGGTTTTGTTTATAATTTCCTGCATAATTGGGGTACATAAATATATTTTCGTTTTGGTTCAGTTAACTCACCTGTGTCTGCAAGTGCGCGGCTGACACACCCACCTAAACGATTTCAATATATATCGCTTATCCAGCCCGAAAAGACCATAAACATTCCAGATAACATCTTAAGTATAATTTATTTACATACACATATCCTCAAAACTAATGATGTGTGAATGAAACGCTTCAAATCGGGTGATTTTAGGTCAGTGGTTTACATGCGAATTCAATGGCGCACTCTGCCGGTAGGGAATAGTAAGATGGCGGATCGAACACTTCCGGTGGCTTCACTGCCTAACGGCATTTTAGAACGCAATGAGCAATCCAGTCATTATATAGATCAGTGGGTGTAACAATGAAACTGCACTGACTGACAGCTCGTCTAAAACACGCAGGTGAAATACTGACAGAAAGTCTCTTGTCCAGTCAGACTCGATCGGGTGCGCGCTAACTGTTATATACGAAGATTTCAGATGCAAAGCCTCTTAGTATGTCTGACATTTTTCTTCAAAATTTGCATTTACTGTTTACTTCACTTCATGTATCAACGCGATTTGGTTTCGGTTTATTGATTTCTGAATACGACCTTACACCTTACATTGTAACAGCCTACACACAATTTTATATATATATATATATATATATATATATATATGGCAGTAATACCGCATACCGCGCTACTGAGCCACTCAAAATTACCGCAAGGGAATTCCTTAACCGCGACAGCCCTAGTCTGAGAGTAACGTAATTTTCAGTTCTCTGTACTGTACATGTGGCAGAATTGACAATAAAGTTGACTTTGACCTTGAAAAAACAACTAATTAACAACAACAATAACAAAAAAAAAAAAATATTCAGTATTTCTCTAATCAAGGTTCCTCAAATCTTACCCTGGAGGTCCAATGCGCTGCAGAGTTTAGCTCCAACCCTGATCAAACTCACCTACCTGTGAACTGTGAGTTCACAGGTAAACACACCGCGTTAGTCTCCACAGTAAACGCATCGTGTTCATCTCTTTACCACAGTAAACACAGTAAACACATCGCGTTCGTCTCCACAGTAAATGCATCGTGTTCGTCTCTTTACCACAGTAAACACATCGTGTCCGTCTCACAGTAAACACATCGTGTTCGTCTCTTTACCACAGTAAACACAGTGTTCGTTTCTTTACCACAGTAAACATCACGTTTGTCTCCACAGTAAACAAATCGTGTTCGTCTCTTTACCACAGTAAACACAGTAAACACATTGCGCTCGTCTCCACAGTAAACGCATCGTGTTCGTCTCTTTACCACAGTAAACACATCGCGTTCGTCTCCACAGTAAACACATCGTGTTCGTCTCTTTACCACAGTAAACACAGTAAACACATCGGGTTCGTCTCCACAGTAAACGCATCGTGTTCGTCTCTTTACACAGTAAACACAGTAAACACATCACGTTCGTCTCCACAGTAAACACATCGTGTTTGTCTCTTTACCACAGTAAACACAGTAAACACATCGCGTTCGTCTCCACAGTAAACCACATCGTGTTTGTCTCTTTACCACAGTAAACACATCGCGTTCGTCTCCACAGTAAACGCATCGTGTTCGTCTCTTTACCACAGTAAACACAGTAAACACATCACGTTCGTCTCCACAGTAAACACATCGTGTTTGTCTCTTTACCACAGTAAACACAGTAAACACATCGCGTTCGTCTCCACAGTAAACACATCGTGTTCGTCTCTTTACCACAGTAAACACATCGCGTTCGTCTCCACAGTAAACACATTGCGTTAGTCTCCACAGTAAACACATCGCGTTCGTCTCCACAGTAAACACATCGCGTTCGTCTCTTTACACAGTAAACACAGTAAAACACATCACGTTCGTCTCCACAGTAAACACATCGTGTTTGTCTCTTTACCACAGTAAACACAGTAAACACATCGCGTTCGTCTCCACAGTAAAACGCATCGTGTTCGTCTCTTTACCACAGTAAACACAGTAAACACATCACGTTCGTCTCCACAGTAAGCACATCGCGTTCGTCTCTTTACCACAGTAAACACAGTAAACACATCGCTTCGTCTCCACAGTAAACGCATCGTGTTCGTCTCTTTACCACAGTAAACACAGTAAACACATCACGTTCGTCTCCACAGTAAACACATCGCGTTCGTCTCTTTACCACAGTAAACACAGTAAACACATCGCGTTCGTCTCCACAGTAAACGCATCGTGTTCGTCTCTTTACCACAGTAAACACAGTAAACACATCACGTTCGTCTCCACAGTAAACACATCGTGTTTGTCTCTTTACCACAGTAAACACAGTAAACACATCGCGTTCGTCTCCACAGTAAACACATCGTGTTCGTCTCTTTACCACAGTAAACACATCGCGTTCGTCTCCACAGTAAACACATTGAGTTAGTCTCCACAGTAAACACATCGCGTTCGTCTCCACAGTAAACACATCGCGTTCGTCTCCACAGTAGGGCTGCACGATTAATCGCACGATGTTGTGAGGCACATTTAGTCAATGAAGCCAGTACTTTGATTAGTAGTAAATCTCCATCAAATGTGTTCAGCTGCGCTCAGCGTTCGGCAATTAATACACAGAGACGTAAATCACTGACAAGCTACGCCAAAATCGCGCTCAAAACGGAATGCGATTTTAAGCACGATTTGGCGTTGCTTCAGTGCTTTACGTCTCTGTGTATTAATTGCTGCTCCAGCTGAACGCACATTCTATTCAAGTTTATTTGTATAGCGCTTTTCACAATACGAATCGTTGCAAAGCGCTGTACAAAAGTTTAGGCTACTACAATATATTTAGTAATTTTAGTATTTAGTGGTGAATACTGTATGTCAAGTCGATGTACATATGATATAAATGTTAAAATCAGTAACTGTGTAATCAAACAGATGATGAACACTAATTGCAATGATTATGTGCTGTGATCAAACTTGTAAGAAAATTATGTAGTGCTGTATGTTGTTTCAAGGCTGGCATCATCTGCGGTCCTCTGAGGGGTCGGCATCATCTCTTCTTCTGAATCCAGACTGAATCTTGTGTAACATGATGGAGATTTACTACTAATCAAAGTACCGGCTTCATTGACTAAATGCACCTCACAACATTGTGCGATTAATCGTGCAGCCCTATTCCACAGTTAACACATCGCGTTCCCCTCTTTGCCACAGTAAACACATCTCGTTTACTAACCATTCAGACATGTCCAGTATAAGCCGTAATTGCCGTACTTCTTTGCGGGTGTCATCTTGTTTCGGTTCCAATTCCGGTTTTTAAATTAAAATTTCAGTGGATGGGGTTGTACAGTGTCTTTCAAAGTCATTTCCCCCCAAACTATACCCCCAACTATTGTCTAGGCAACACCTCATGTGCGTTGTAATGACACGCCCCACAGAACTGAGGGGTGGGGTTAGCAGAGGTTCATATCATTTAAAGGGCCAGGTACTGATATCGCTTGCTGAGAACAGAACAATTTGTGGGGGTTTTTTTACACTACATAGAGATTTTTTAATCAAAGTGTATTACAAATTTTTCATTTCTACCCTAAAGCATCATATTAACTTGTGGAAAATGGGCATTGGATGACCCCTTTAAGGTGTGCTGATTAAAATATAACAGTTCAGAGAAAAAATGTATGCATGCCTGCATATAGATTTGTGTAGGTCTTAAAAGCACAGACATGCTGCCGTTAGTTCAGGCTAAAATTTAATTTCTGTCATTGTTTACTCACTGACATGATATTTTAAAGAATGTGGGTAATCAAACAGTAGCTGGTACAAATATGATAGTAAGAAAAAAAATACCATGGATGTCACTGTGGACCAGCAACTGTTTGGTTTTTCACTATCCACACATAAACTTTGTTTTCTAAAAAACGCAATGTAGGCTACATTCATGCTACTCAAATATTATTATAGCACAGTTTGTGCTGAATACAGTGTAATCAGCCTTTAGCCATTAATATGTTTTTAAGATAAAAAAACACAAATATCAGGGCATGTCAAAATCCCCTTATAGAGGGGTCATTAAAAGCTCACAAAAAGCTTTTTGAGTTTAATGTAGCACAAACAGTCATTAAATATGAATAAAGTATAAACAACAACCTCCGTGTTCCTCCTGCTTTATTCTCCAGGGTTCTGGTTCCTCGTCTTTTATTTTCCAGGTTTCTGGTTCTTCATCTTTTATTCTCAAGGGTTCTGGTTCACTTATGTTCTCCTCACTCTCCTCTTTAACAAACACCATCTTCACAGCAGCAGATCTCAGTTCAGATGATAGAGATATTCCTGCTTGCTTCAAAATGTAGTCACGTTTATGAGGATGAGAATATTACAGGTATTTATTGACCTAACTTAAAAACTGTATTTTTCTATTTACAGAAATAAAATTTCTAACAGTTCAGTATCAAAGCAGCATAACGACAAAACAACAGAGAGCACAGAGAAAGCAATCTTCTTCCTCTGAGGTTTATGGTGTTTGACAAACAAACGTATGTAGCGCCACCCGCTGGACTGGAGGGTGAAGCGGCGAGAAGAAGGGAAAATAATACTAGGGGAAATGAATTAGTGCCTATACAAGGTGTGCTGATTTGTTTTGCCTCTCATGGTGTGTTTTTGAGAGTTGTCAAGGAAACCGACACTTTGTCTTCTAAATTTGTGCCCTTGCGTCTTGTAAAACATTGTCAAATCTTGCATTAACGATTCGTATAGTTTTTTCATACACAGATATATTTATATATTTTTCCTGAAATTTTGTTTAACCTGTAATATGCACTTTAAACAGTTTTTCACCGTTTTCATTTTCAGGATTTTCTGGGCTGGGTTAAAATCATGAAACACACCAGGGCCGTGCAGAGACCTTTAAAGGGGCAGGTGCTCAAAGTATAAAAAGGGCACCTGGAACAAGACATTAAAGAGCCCCTCGGGTCCATCACCTCATTGTAGGCATCCAGTTACTTACGTAACAAGTAACAATGTCATTAATAAGACAAATAATGCATTATTCAAAGTTTTAATTGCATTTATGTTTAGTTCAGGACTCAAACAATAGAATTAGTAATATTTTTATCACTATAAAAGGGGCTCTCTAAATAGGGCTGTGCTCAAAACATCAGTACAGCAATACTGTACTGTATATTGTGACACATTCCTTGCTGATATACATATTATTACAGAGGCTTCTAGCAGCCAATGCTGTGAAGCAGTTTTGAGAAAGAAACAGAACATAAAAAAACATTTTAATGTTTAAAAGATTAAAAATATTTTCTTTGGACCTATTCATTTTGATTAGAAATTGTTGTGTATTAAATTGTCAAACCTAAAGATTTTCTTCTCTCTGTTAAACACAATAATAAAGAACAGCTGTTATATTAAACTCTGTGTGGTCACTATTGAAAATATATGTGGCCCCTGATGTATTGTATTGTAAGATTGTAGACGGTAGGATATTAAGCCATTAAATGGCATGATTTATAATTCAGATACAGGTTCACACAAAAACAAAATATCTTATGCAATGGAATTTCAGCCTTTATACCATTAAAAGGGATAAATCGAGTTTATAATTTATTATTATATTTTATTTAAAACATAAATAGTACTGTCTTAATTGTTTAGATATTTAGAAGGCACATTAACATCTTTCACATTTACAACTCTGTGTTTGCTGCATAAAAACTAGGTCGATCATTGCAATAATTTGACCATAAAGAGCTGAAAAATGTGGAAATAAAAATTCATTCTCTGTCACGAGGGGGCGCTTTAGGAGCGCTGAAATACTACGGTTTCCATAGGAACGGCTGAACACAAAGCAGCATTAACGCAGTTTTATCAGACGTGAAATGAAAATGCAAACGACATGTTTCTGAGGACAGTCGGTTCCCTTCAGATACATTCATATAAAGACATAAGTGCCACGTTTTGACTTTGAAACGTGCATATTTATTCAATGACATCATTGCCTTCTGAAGTTTTATCCAGCCCTATCGCGATTCTCGTCTTTCCTTCCCCAAATGTAAGACCTCCTAATTTATAATGAAGTCTTTTCTTATACTATTTAACATATATAAAACATTTTATGGCCTGCAGGAGCCCTCTCCTTTACGATAGATTTACGATTATTTTTTACATGACATTAACATTATCGGCAGCTATTTCAGTGCTCAAGCACCCTCCGCCCCCCCCCCCCCCCCCCCCGCACGTGCCTGTTGTGTTCTACAAAAGTAAGTCATATAGTTTTGGAATGTTTTTTTTTTTTTTACCGAATTTATTAGCAATAAATGTCCTGCATTCTAGCTCAAAATCAGTGCTTTACTGCATGCATTTCTATGTGACAAAACTGCATTATTAATTTGTTGCATTTGAATTCAGTATCTATCATTATTTGATTCTGTCCTATTTTATTAATTCATTTATTTACTTATATTAAAGGCCCTATAACCCAAACCAAACTCACGGGGGAACTTGTGGGTTGGATGGGCTGGATTTGTCCAAGGCCAAATTTTAACTCTAGTCCAGCCCTGCACTCCAGCAAGGATAGAGCCAGTGTTCAGGTCGTTACTCAAAAAAGATTATTTCTTAAGTTATTATTTCTCCACTACTAGCTTATTAATCAAACTGGTGCTTTCTCTTCATCCTCTGCAAATGAAGCTACAGTAGTTAGTTTGGTAGAGAGACGTCCCAGCTGGCATTCGACCGACCTTAAACGTTTAAATGTGGTTGAAATAATGTCAGTTTATGAAAAAAACATTCATTCAACGTCAAAACAACGTTGAATACCAAATGGTTGAAATGGTGTTGTTAACTAACTATGGATTCAACAAAGAAATATAAATAAAATTTGAGTTGGACGTCTAATCAACATTATTTTTACAACCATGACTTTTAAACATTTTGTTGAAATATATCAGTAAAAAAATAACGTTGTTCCAACATTCAAACAATGCTGATCAATTAACTGTTGTTTAGATTTGCAAAATCTAAACAAAATCCCACGGTTATCCAACACTGACACCTGACGTAGTGACGTTGATTCAACTGAACGTTAAAATGCCACGCTGAACGTTAAAATGCCAGCTGGGGTTTGAATAAATTAGCGTTTGCATTTGACAACGCGATTGACAATGTTGCGACAATGGTTCTTTAATGTATTTGCATTGTAATAAAATATTATTTTCAAATATTATTTCCCATTTTCAATGGGCATATATGGGGCTGAAACAGGTAGCCTAGTGCATCCCAAATTTTTCAACATTAACATTTTAATATAACATAGTCACTATGGCCTTTAGAAATGTTTTTTGGGGAGGTGGGGTAGTGCACAATAGGCCCCTGTGGCGCAGCCTAAGCTTTTGTCCTTAACGGCATTTTTTTCCTTGCATTACTTTTACTTTTTTACTTTAAGTAGTTTTGAAACCAGTACTTTTCTACTTTTACTTGAGTAAAAAGCTTGTGTTGATACTTTAACTTTTACAAAAGTCTTTTTAAATCCTAGTATCCAGGGACGTGCACAGACATTTTGAGGGGCAGGGGCTCAAGTGAAATAAAGGGCACTTCTCATAATTACGTTTTTTTTTTTTTTTTTAAACAAAAAAGTATATATATTAACGCAAAACTGACTTCCTTTAAAAAAAATAATTTAAAAAGTTTATTTTATCTTCCTCAAACTCGTGCGTTGTTTAATTGTCAAAAGATGTCTACAAAATAATCAGTTAACACAGAAACCATTGTCTCCTTAGTATTCACTAGGTTTATAGAGCAGCACAGGAAACCATTCCACAATGTGCATGTTTTGAAAACATTTTCTATGCTACTAGTTTAACTTTATTAACTTAATAAAATCTCTGAAAATCTTACTTCATTGTTTGAATTAAACTTACCAAAATAATTGAGAAAAAATCAATAAAAGCCAATGTCATGTATGTATTTGTGGTTGTATGAAATACTATTTTATAAAGGTTTAGAGGAAATAAAAAAAAAGTTAAATTACTCATAAGTAAAAAGTTAATTTATAGCCTAAATATTGTTATTTTTAATGTTTAATGTTAACTTATTTCTACTCAGTTTTATTGATTAATGTACCAGATGCAGTTACTCAGATTTCTACATTTTTTACAGTGTGTCTATCCTCCTTCTGTTTGCATCTGTAGATTTTTCTAAATTCACCAATTTATGCTATGATATATGCTTATTACTAACTTATTTTATTACATGATGCCTTGGTTGAATTCCAATGTAGAATGCGCTCTGTAATTTCGTGCCCCTGCATCAGCACACTTGGCCACTCCACTGGCCCCCCTAAATCTGGAATCGTTTCTGGAATTCTTTTTACCACAACCGAGCATCGGGTGCAATACACAGTTTGTCCTGCAGGTGACAGTAATTATGCTTGTGTGCCAAAAGGAAAAGATTACGCAAAGATTACCACAACAATGTCGAGTCTGTGTGCCCTAAACGAGATTACGTCTAACCTTACATCATATAGGTAATGAAAATATTTTATAAAATATAATGAAAATGCATATCATTACACATTATATTAAAATACTGATCTATATTTTCCGGTGCGTTGCGCATGTTAAATCTGCATATAAGTTAAAGCAGTCGTGACTCGTGGGTAGGCTATACAACGAATCAGCTGCTGCAAGAGAACATGTGACATGAATTTCTTAAATTAAATAAATTTATTTTGTTAATGAAATGAGAAAAAATGTAACTTAAATTTAAAAAGAAATTTAAAAGAAAAACACTGCTGGGAGGGGCTGCTGCTGCCTGCAGGTGTGCGTGTATATGATGTGCGCCGCTGCGCAGGGGTGGGGGAATGGGCGCTTCAGAACTACTGACCTGATATTTAGATATAGGCCTACTATTCTTCAATAAATATATTTGTTTGACAGGGAAGCTGTGCGTAAATAAGAATATATATTATCTTTCAAAAAAAAAAAAAAAGCACCCCAGAAAAAAGGGCACTTTCTCTCCAGGAATATAAAGGGCAGGTGCTCAAGCCCCCTTTGATGTCTATGTGTGCACGTGCCTGCTAGTATCTATACTTCTACTTGAGTAATGAATGTGAATACTTTTGACACCACTGTTAACAATACTGTTATCAATACTATTTGGTGCAAAAAGATGTAAAGATGTTGTGCATTTTCTAGCGATATCGTATACTATTTGAACTGAACTTGACGATAATATCACTGAATTCATTGATGAACTGCCTTTAACTGAAAATTGCTTGTTTACAATAATACGTTATTTACATACTGTTGTGCTGTTTAAATACTGTGAAGTTGCTTTGACACAATCTGTATTGTTAAAAGCGCTATATAAATAAAGGTGACTTGACTTGACTTGCATTTCAAGATATTTTATTAGTGCTTAGGAACTGTATTCTTCTTCCAGCAAGAGCAGTGAGTTATTTTTCTGCTTGTGTAATATTTTATTAACATTAAAGGAACAGATCACCCAAAAATTAAAATTCTGTCATAACATTTTTTTTTAACACTGCGAGCTCAGTGTGTGTAATAAAGGAAATGTCTGTGCCATTCATTCATTCATTCATTCATAAAGAGAAAATGAACGAATTCCTATTTAAATTATATTTTTACAGCTTAATATTTACAAATACCAGTCCATTTCGCGATTTGATTGATTTATTCATTCAGTCTTTCACAAATTTCGTGTCTGCATTTTCTGAATCGCAGTAATCATAGAGACATAATTATAGCGGGTGC
Source organism: Garra rufa (assembly GCF_049309525.1). NCBI lineage: Eukaryota > Metazoa > Chordata > Actinopteri > Cypriniformes > Cyprinidae > Garra > Garra rufa. The sequence continues at coordinate 10,145,989 of NC_133361.1, forward strand.
TATGGTATTTTGATATGTCGCACCGAGACACTTGCGTCTGGTGTAGACACGGTGTGCATTTGTGATAATCCTGCTTGTTTTTAATGTGTTTATGAAATCTCTGTCCTGATCATTAATTTACTGCCATGCCAGACACAAATTAAATCTTGGCAAGCTGTACAATGAGGAACACTGTTCTATGTACATGTATTTTTTAATAACTGGTGTGAGATGTATATGTATACTAAAATATTCAGATAATTGCATTTAAAAAACAAAACATATCTTTCATCACATACATTTTTATTTTTATAGCTACCTAATGGCAAAATCATGTAACTAAAATCACCAAAATCATTTTTTGAAAAATAACATTTAATAAACAACAACAACACAGATCATAAAACTTACAGGTCAATTCAGATAAACCAGAACCAGAAAGAGCTGTTGCATCAAATATGACAACTGTTTGTTTTAAAAGCAACAGTGAAGAACAAAAAAAAAAAAAAAAAAAAAACACTCTTCTCTCTTATAGTCGTATAGCTTCCTGAAGGTTTTTTCAAAAGTTTCTGCTTTCCTTAATGAAAGAGTAAGCAAGTGTGACACTTGAATCATAAGACTACTGAACGTCATATGAAACTACATATGAAAAAAAACAACAACAACAATAATGTTTATATTATGAAGCAAAATGACACCAAATAATAAAATGTTTTTACATTGTTCTTTGGGGAGGACCTGATCTGACTCTCACAGCTGAATCTGCTGGTTTTGAAGATGAGCTTCATTCACTTAAATGTTTTGCCACATCGATCTCATGCGCGCTACTTCTCTCTAGTGTGGATGTTCATGTGTGACTTAAGGTTTGATGAACTTCTAAAACTCTTCCCACACCGATCACAAAAATATGGTTTCTCTCCAGTATGAATTCTCATGTGAAGATCAAGTTTATGTTTGTGTTTCAAACTCTTTCCGCACTGGTCACATGTGAACGGTTCCTCGTCTGTATGAGCTTTCATATGTGCCCCAAGGCCTCCAATGTGTGCAAAACTCCTTCCGCACTGATTTCACATGTACGGTTTCTCTCCAGTGTGGATCCTCTTGTGTGATTTCAGATGTGACGACTGTCTGAATCTCTTGTCACAGTGTGAACACTGATAATGTTTCACTCTAGTGTGGATGTTCTTGTGATTCTTGAGGTCCGATGAGCGTGCAAAACTCTTCCCACATTGATCACAAGCGAATGGTTTCTATCCAGTATGAACTCTTGTGTGTGTCATAAGGTGTCCTTTCGTTGTGAAACTTTTCCCGCATTTATCACATGCATGCTGTTTCTCTCTAGTGTGGATCCTCTCATGTGTTTTCAGATTTGATGACCAACTGAATCTCTTGTCACAGTGTGAACACTGATAAGGTTTCTCTCCAGTGTGGACGTTCATGTGGTTCTTAAGGTCCGACGAGCGTCCATAACTCTGTCCACATTGATCACAAGTGAATGGTTTCTCTCCAGTATGAACTCTTGTGTGTGTCATAAGGTGTCCTTTCATTGTGAAACTCTTCCCGCATTGATCACAAGCGAATGGTTTCTCTCCAGTATGAACTCTTGTGTGTGTCATAAGGTGTCCTTTCGCTGTGAAACTCTTCCCGCATTGATCACATGCATGCTGTTTCTCTCCAGTGTGGATCCTCTCATGTGATTTCAGATTTGAGGACCAACTGAATCTCTTGTCACAGTGTGAACACTGATAAGGTTTCTCTCCAGTGTGAATGTTCGTGTGATTCTTAAGGTCAGATGAGCGTGCAAAACTCTTCCCACATTGATCACAATTGAATGGTTTCTCTCCAGTATGAACTCTTGTGTGTGTCATAAGGAGTCCTTTCTTTGTGAAACTTTTCCCGTATTTATCACATGCATGCTGTTTCTCTCCGGTGTGGAGCCTCTCATGTGTTTTCAGATATGATGACTGTCTGAATCTCTTGTCACAGTGTGAACACTGATAAGGTTTCTCTCCAGTGTGAACGCTCATGTGGTTCTTAAGGTCCGACGAGCGTGCATAACTCTGTCCACATTGATCACAAGTGAATGGTTTCTCTCCAGTATGAACTCTTGTGTGTGTCATAAGGTGTCCTTTCGTTGTGCAACTCTTCCCGCATTGATCACAATCGAATGGTTTCTCTCCAGTATGAACTCTTGTGTGTGTCATAAGGTGTCCTTTCGTTGTGAAACTCTTCCCGCATTGATCACAAGCGAATGGTTTCTCTCCAGTATGAATTCTTGTGTGTGTCATAAGGTGTGCTTTCGTTGTGAAACTCTTCCCGCATTGATCACATGCATGCTGTTTCTCTCCGGTGTGGATCCTCTCATGTGCTTTCAGATTTGAGGACAAACTGAATCTCTTGTCACAGTGTGAACACTGATAAGGTTTCTCTCCAGTGTGAACGCTCATGTGGTTCTTAAGGTCCGACGAGCGTGCAAAACTCTTCCCACATTGATCACAAGTGAATGGTTTCTCTCCAGTATGAACTCTTGTGTGTGTCATAAGGAGTCCTTTCGTTGTGAAACTCTTCCCACATTGATCACAAGTGAATGGTTTCTCTCCAGTATGAACTCTCATGTGATGCTCAAGACTTGTTTTGCATGTGAAACTCTTTCCACAGTGGGTGCAGGTCAAAGATGTCGTGGTTGTTCTTTTCTCTATTTTCTTCTGTTTGAAAATCAGAGAAATTTCTCCAGTTTTCGTATGATTTTCCCCCACAAATTCACTCATTTCTTCAGTCTCGTCATCTTCTTCTTTCATCAACACTGAAATAAATTTTTGAACTGTTATTTTTAGTAACTCATTAAACACACACACACAGAACTGTGAAAGAACATAAAAAAATAACCATGACATGATAGTGGAAATAGGGCTGGATGATGACCTAAAATCAAAACCTCAATTAAGATTATTGAATGGTTATTTTATTTTTAATTATATTTTTTACATTCATTTATTTATTGCCCTCATAAATCATAAGGTTCATACTGTAAATATTCTTGACTATTAAATGAATGATTTTAAAGTTCATGTCTTGTCTTGTGATTTTTAAATATTTGAAGAAAACATAGGGTCTGCACTCAGTTTGTAACATTCCTTTTATACAGTATTTTAGAGTAAACCGTAGAGATGCAAAAATAAAACACAGTCCAGTACACTTTTGTTAAAATGAACCATTATATGTGACCCTGGACCACAAAACCAGTCTTAAGTCGCTGGGGTATATTTGTAGAAATAGCCCAAAATACATTGTATGGGTCAAAATTATTGATTTTTCTTTTATGCCAAAAATCATTAGGAAATTAAGATCATGTTCCATGAAGATTTTTTTGTAGAATTCCTACTGTAAATATATCAAAATGTAATTTTTGATTAGTTATATGCATTAAGAACTTAATTTGGACAACTTTAAAGGTGATTTTCTCAATATTTAGATTTATTTGCACCCTCAGATTCCAGATTTTCAAATAGATGTATCTCAGCCAAATATCGCCATTTCCTAACAAACCATACATTAACAGTAAGCTTATTTATTAAGCTTTCATATGATGTATACATCTCAGTTTTGTCAAATTTACAAGTATGACTGGTTTTGTGGTCCAGGGTCACATATAATAATGGAAATGGGGTACAGCGTACAGTGCTTGTGATGTGAATTTCATCATCATCTTTATATATATTATCATATTATATAAGACATTTTTTTACTTTAAGGACTGTAAAACTTTTTATGGATCTGCAGGCTTAATGTACTACAAACTCATTTAAAAAGAATTAAGAATAAACACCAACCTCCTTGTTCCTCGTGTTTTATTCTCCAGGTTTCTGGTTCCTCATGTTTTATTCTGCAGGTTTCTGATTCCTCCTGTTTTATTATCCAGGTTTCTGGTTCCTCGTGTTTTATTATCCAGGTTTCTGGTTCCTCGTGTTTTATTCTGCAAGTTTCTGGTTCCACATGCTTTATTCTGCAAGTTTCTGGTTCCTCCTGTTTTATTCTCCAGGTTTCTGATTCCTCCTGTTTTATTCTCCAGGTTTCTGGTTCCTCGTGTTTTATTATCCAGGTTTCTGGTTCCTCGTGTTTTATTCTGCAAGTTTCTGGTTCCACATGCTTTATTCTGCAAGTTTCTGGTTCCTCCTGTTTTATTCTCCAGGTTTCTGGTTCCTCCTGTTTTATTCTGCAGGTTTCTGGTTCCTCCTGTTTTATTCTGCAGGTTTCTGGTTCCTCCTGTTTTATTCTGCAGGTTTCTGGTTCCTCATGGTTTATTCTGCAGGTTTCTGGTTCCTCCTGTTTTATTCTCCAGGTTTCTGGTTCCTCCTGTTTTATTCTCCAGGTTTCTGGTTCCTCCTGTTTTATTCTGCAGGTTTCTGGTTCCTCATGGTTTATTCTGCAGGTTTCTGGTTCCTCCTGTTTTATTCTCCAGGTTTCTGGTTCCTCCTGTTTTATTCTCCAGGTTTCTGGTTCCTCCTGTTTTATTCTCCAGGTTTCTGGTTCCTCCTGTTTTATTCTCCAGGTTTCTGGTTCCTCATGGTTTATTCTCCAGGTTTCTGGTTCCTCCTGTTTTATTCTGCAGGTTTCTGGTTCCTCCTGTTTTATTCTGCAGGTTTCTGGTTCCTCCTGTTTTATTCTCCAGGGTTCTTGTTCAAACACCATGTTCACAGCAGCAGATCTTATTTCAGCTGATACTCCTCCAGATAGTCCTGCTTGCTTCAAATCTTAGTCACGACTGTGAGGATGAGAATATTTCAGGTATTTACTGACGTGAATCAAAAACTGAATTTTTCTATAAACAGAAAATTACATTTCTAACTGTTTGTATCAAGCCAGCGTTACAAAGAACAGCAGCATACGCGGGGAAACTGAACTTCTTCCTCTGAGGTGTAATGGCGTTTGGAAAACAAACGTATGTGTTTTAGCGCCACCCGCTGGACTGGAGAGTAAAGAAAAGGAGAAATATCACAGGGAATATTTTGTGCGTCTGCAAGGTTTGATTTGTTTACTTAAAAATGGGGATCTGCACAAATAAGTTAAAATAACTTAATTACAGACTCAACAGTATTCTTGAGTGATGATTAGAGGAGAGAGATAAGGGAATTTATTAGTCAAACATTTAATTGATAATTACACAAAGTTGCAGCATGTAAATATAGAAAAACCAACATCAATAAAAACATGATGCTAAGTGAAAAACAGCATATCTACCTGGAACTTAAACAGATCCAATTGATATTGCATTTTGCATTGTCTAACATCAGATTATGTGGTGAAGAGAATGACTAAGGGGATATTGCTTTATATCCCATTCCCCATCCTTTTTACAAGAATCTGTGAGACTCAATTCAGAGCCATACGTTATTTTTATTTGGTGCTGAAGAAATGTACAATCCGGGTGCTATAATCTTACATTAGTGGACAGAGTTAATCCTGTTAATCTTACATATGATTGTTGATGTGCTCCGACAATTATTTATTAATTAAACAATAGATAAAACAATATATGTTTTTCATAATAATGATTAGGCCTCCAAACAGATAATTTCCAGACTGCATATACTACCTTGCTAAATAGACTGAATAAAATGCTGAATAGACGCAATCACAAAAATTTGCAATGGTTTTAAATTATAACAGGACTATTGGAAATTGTTCACCTTCTAATGGTGGCTTGTTAAAACCACTAAATCCTAATGGAATATGTCCCAAAACACTAAAGGTAAGGTAAAGTAATACATTTTTGGGTCCTTCCAAACTAACGTTCCCAGAATGTTCCCTACAGGTTATTTATTTATTTATTTATTTTATTACCTAAAATTATATTACCTTAAAAAGTCCTCTAACCCAAAGATAATATTACGGGAATGTTCACACAACACTCTGAGAACATTCCCTAAACATTCCCCTAACCAAAAGACAACATTACAGGAATGTTAACACAACACTCTGAGAATGTTCCCGGAACATTCCCAGTACGTTCCCAGAAAATTTCCCTAACCTAAAGAGAATAGAATATTACAGTAATGTTCCCACAACACTCTGAGAACTTTCCTAGAACATTCTCCTAACCTAAAGAGAACATTACTGGGATCTTCCCACAACACTCTGAGAATGTTCCCGGAATGCTCCCAGTAGGTTCCCAGAACATTCCTCTAACCTTAAGGGAACATTCTATTTATGTTAAGAAAACTTTCCAGGCTAACCAATAGGGAAACTTCTGGGAACTAAAAACTATCGTTCCCAAACCGTTCTGGGAAGCAAAAATTGTTAGCTGGACTGGACTCAGATTTCATGTATCACATAAAGACAGTGAAGAGAGAAAGGAAAGACATTGGTGAAATAGTTTTGAAATTAAATACAAAAGTGCCTCTTTTAAAAAGTATTTATCATTTGAAAGGCCAGTTGACTGTTGCCATTTATCTAAATGGTGATTCTGGAAGCTCATTTGAAGTTTTGAATCCCTGATATACAACAGTTAAACAACTAAAGTTCTATTCAGTTTGATTTTGTGAACAGGCTTATCCAAGTACTTCCAAGGAACCGACTCAAAACAACGATTTGTTCAAGAACCAAAAATCACTAACCAAAACAGGAGAAGAAAACCTAAAGCAGGCACATAAACATTGTACGCTGTTTTCAAGCCCAACACAACAGAAAAGCTAGTAAAGGTAGTAAAGCTAATAGGCTCAGCAGCTACTGATTTATGAACACAAGTATGTAGCAAAGACTATAGAATACCCAAGACGTTTCACTCGTATAGTTCTGAATGGGGGAAAATGCAGTGCTCATTATAGCTGCGAAGCCCTGCCTTCTTGATAAAAGAGCCAAAGGTTGATTAGTAAAGTCACTGCTGCTGCCATTAGAAGTCGGGGTTGCCCACTGGCTGATCTAGCCTGAAAAAGAAGCGTTTTGCTATTGGAGCACAAGGAACCATATTTACAAGGCAGTTCTTGACGGATTTATTTGGTGATTTAAAAACATTAAATATAAGTGTTAGCCTGGCAAGAACACAAGGTGTCCTCTTCCCGCACTGATCACATGTGAATGGTTTCTCTGTGAATCCTCTCATGTATTTTCAGGGTTCCTGACAGAGTAAATCTCTTGTCGCAGTGTGAACACTTGAACAGTTTCTCTCCAGTGTGAATCCTTTGGTGCAGTTTTAATTGTCCAGCTGTTGTAAATGTCTTTTCACACTCAAAGCACATGAAGTTTTCTGTTTTTTCTGATGTATTTTCAAACTTTTTAGTAAGGAAAAACTCTTTCCACACAAATGACATAAATCCGGCATCTCCTTTGTATGAACACTCAGGTGTGCGCTCAGGGATGAAGCCCAACGAAATGTTTTGCTGCACTGATCACATGGGTACATTTTCTCTCCAGTGTGGATGTTCATGTGCTCCTTCAGTTTTGATGAATGTGAGAAACTCCTCCCACATTGATCACAAGTGAACGGTTTCTCTCCAGTGTGAACTCTCATGTGAACATCAACACCATATTTGCATGTGAAACTCTTTCCACACTGAGTGGAAAGATCTCTTCTTTTCTTTAAATCTTTCTGTTTGGTTTGAGAGCAACTCAAAGGTTCTCCAGGTTTTGACATGATTCTTCTCCTCAACTTGACTTGATTCTTCATTCTCCTCTTTTTCTTTAATCAACTCTGAAATAAAAGTTTTTAAAAAATCAGTAACTTGTAAAAAGCTGTTAAAGCAGCACCAATAATTCCTACAGATGATGGCACCAGAAACATTTGTGGCTGTTGTTAGGGATATCAAAATTAAAGATAATTTAATCATAAAATAACAACAGTTATGCATTAATAAGTGCAGTTACTAATAGTTGTACATGTTTATTTCTTGAAAATACACATTTGACCGTAAAGCACTGAGCTTGAGATGAGAAGCATACTACATTTACTTTTATTACCATCGGTAAAATGCCAAATCGAATTTTTATATAGAAAATGAATATATTCAACTCTTACTAAATGCACAATTATTTTTCGATAGTATTACAGAATACAGAATTGAAAGACAACTTCAGTGATTGTAACTGATTATCGACTCAAAAAATTGTGTTTTGAGACACTTCTTACAGCATATACAAAAATAGGTCAAAATTTGACCAAATTTGATTTCTTGATGGTTCGATACTTTACAATTGCAAAATATAAAGAGAAAAAGAAATGTCTGATCATATTTAAACTGGATGATTTGTAGAGCTTTAAAGTGCTGAGAATAGTTATTGAAAGTCACAGAAATGTACTTGATTTTTCTTCTCTCAATAGTTTGTACAAACCCTGAAATTAATTATGCAATGACATTTGACTATTTCTACCACAACAAAGTGGTTATAGCTAGCATTACTGCTTTGGGTTTTTCCATGCACCTCAGGTAAACAAAGCAGAAAGAAGTGTAAGACCAATGCTGCATCTTGTAAAAAGAGGCCTAAAAGGTGTCCATTAAAATTTGAGTAGCCAAACTGGTTTGTCAGTGAGGAAGTTTAATTCAACCCTTTCACAAAAGGTGTTCATATAACCACAGTGGGTTATGACTAAAATGTAACAGTTCAGAGAGAAACTGATGCATGCTGCATATTAGATTTGTGCCGCTCTTAAAAGCACAGACATGCTGCCTTTAGTTCAGTCTAAAATTTGATTTCTGTCATTGTTTACTCACTGACATGATATTTTAAAGAATGCGGGAAACCAAACAGCAGCTGGTCCACATTTGATAGTAGGAAAAAGTACTATGGATGGGCATGTCTAAACCCCCTCAGAGGGTTAAAGCTGTGTGAGCCTACCACAAACAGTCATAAATATAAATAAAGAATAAACACCAACCATCTTGTTCCTCATCTTCTATTCTCCGCTGGTTAAAATCATGAAACACACACCAGCTGTTCTGCGCCCAGTTTAAGAGTATTTAACTTGCGTAACTTGTTGCGTAACTGCCATCTAGTGGACATTTTAAGACACTGAACACTACTTTTTTTGGGACAATCCTCATCAAGCCTTGCTTTTAAGGGGTTTTGAATAACAATATCTGTGCGTTTATTTCTCTGCTTGCTTTGGGTGACATGTATGTTTGACATGTTGACATTATTAAATGTGTATGTAAACTAGTGAAGTTGTTGTCAGAAATCCTGTCCAAGAGCTTAAGTTTATTATTCCGGATATGTTCTGATTTTAGACAGCACCGCAGCAATTAATGATTGATTACTGGGCAAACCTCCAGGGGCATAAAGATGAACACATTACAAAAGTGGTTTTAAAAAATTGTTGGGAACAAAATGTAAGATTTGAAAAGAAAAAATTACAAGATGTAAGAAAAAGTTTTGGGTGGTGTAGTAAAATCTATGCAGAAGAATTACAGGTAAATAATATCAAGATGAGTCCAACAGTTGTTATTCAGGATTATGAACCATGGGTTATAACACCTCAAGTAGATCTGCATCTGTTGGAGGTTACAATAACAGAAAGAGAAGTTGATTTGACATCTGCATTCTCAGAATATACCAGGGTCCAATACCCTCGACATATAAGTATATACAGACGGATCAAAAGATCCAGAACGACAAACAACTGGGGATGCTTTTTTAGTCCAAGATACTGGTAATCAGTGGATCAGTGGAGTAAAGTGAATGTTAAATCATTTGGCAGTTTATACTGTAGAAATGATAGGAATGCTTTTGGCATTACAGTGAGTAGAGGACAGTAAACCTGACAATGTTTGAATCTGTTCAGACTCAGTTTCAGTTTTATCCACTTCCTTTTAATATCCTATATATTCAAGAATTGTTTAAAATGATCCATCAATCAGTTTTATGTGGGTTTCAGCACGCATAGGAATAAGGGGAAATGAAGAAGTGGATAAATTCGCAAAACAAGCTTTACAGAAAGAAATCATACAAGTTCCATTAAGTAAATCTGAGATGAAGGTTTTAATCTGGAGTAAATTGATAGAAGAATGGCAAGTTAAGTGGAACAATGGAATAAAGGTACAGTTTATTAAACAAGGTAATAAGTGTATAAGTAAGTCAAGGAATTTTTCAACAGAATATTATTAGGGCACTCAAATTTAAATAGCACACTTAAAATAATAGGAGAAACACCCGAACGGGTTATGTGAACACTATAAGGTTGATGAAACAATAACTCTTGTATTTCTTGATTGTAGAAAGTGTGAGCAAGGAAGAGGAACAATGATGGAAGAAATACAAAAGAATGTAAATCAGGAATTACATTTTATGGTTTTAATAAAATGGGCAGGTGAAATAAATAGTTAAGTCTTCGATTTTACTAGAGAAACGGGTTTGGTGAATAGATTGTAAACTCTGTTCCACACTCCGGAGGTAATGCACCTATTTAAGTTGGTTGCCAGCGGCCGTTAAAAACTACGAAGAAGAGACAGGACCGCAGATGTTCGTCTATGCACAAGTGTTAATGCTCTGTGCAATGCGTTTTATGCAACGACGTAAGTACACATATGTGACCCTGGACCACAAAACCGGTCTTAAGTCGCTGGGGTATATTTGTAGCAATAGCCAAAAATACATTGCATGGGTCAAAATTTTTGATTTTTCTTTTATGCCAAAAATCATTAGGAAATTAAGTAAAGATCATGTTCCATGAAGATTTTTTGTAAAATTCCTTCTGTAAACATATCAAAATGTAATTTTTGATTTGTAATATGCATTGTTAAGAACCTAATTTGGACAACTTTAAAGGTGATTTTCTCAGTCTTTTTGATTTTTTTGCATCCTCAGATTTCTGATTTCAAATAGATGTATCTCAGCCAAATATTGTCCTATCCTAACAAACCATACATCAATAGAAAGCTTATTTATTGAGCTATAAATCTCAGTTTTGTCAAATTTAACCTTATGACTGGTTTTGTGGTCCAGGGTCACATATATGTGTTCATGTGGCATATATTGTTATTGTTCTGTTAATGCTTATTGTTTACTTTTGGGACTTCTAAGCGTTTATCGCGTAATTTACAGCTGGAAATACGCCAATTAGCGGAAACCACGCGTGTATTATCGGCATTGTTGTACTGCAACTTCTGTTGAGTTTATCGATAATGAGAATGGGGACCAGGGAAGTGTTTCATAAAAAAAAGTTTACCAAATAAACCAGGCTTAGTTCAGTTTTTGCATGTTGATATTTGTATTATTATTATTGCAAGTCATGTTATCAGGGCCGGAGTGGGACTCCTTTTCAGCCCTGGAGTTTCAAGCCTTAGACCGGCCCACTTTAGTTCACGACTGACTATATTAAAATGACGTCATTTCCAATTCAGTGCAAATACAGTAGCCTAAGTGTTGCTTCACAGTGAAGATTTATTTGAACAGTTAACACAATATAATGTTTAACAGTATCAGTATCTATTTTCTGTTAGAATTAGTGCTCATAAATATCCAAACCTTGAAATGAAAAAATATCAAATAAATACAAATGTATATTAAGCTATATGTATAAAATAAAGATTAAAATAAAATGTATTAAACTTTCTAATGACACTATCATGTCTTTTTCAAGTAAACAGCTGCTTTATAAGTTCAAATATTTTTCATAAATGAGAACATTAAAGGGTAAATGTCTAACACTATTCTTTTAAACATCACAATGTCCTTTTCCGCAATATCTGAATATATATTCTGTGCAAAATTGTTGAGTCCTTAAACACAAATAAAGAATAGAACAAGTATTGCACTGTCCTACCTGCCCATTCTAGTGTGTTGGGCTCATGACTGGTGCTTGTTAATGTTACGGGGCCTGGCTTTTCACTCTTAGCAGCAAACTGGACTAGAGGCTGCTGCTGCTGAAGAGCAACAGTACAAGAAAAGGTTTGATACATAAACATGAACGGTGATTTGCAGACATCGTTGTTTTGCACTGCTCCTAGCTTGACGTTAACCAGGGGCGGACTGAGACAAAATTTCAGGCCGGGAAATCTCACACTTATCCAGGCCATCCCACACCAAAATTTGAAACCCTGGACAACAATATTTTTCATCATCACATAAAGAAAAGTTGAAATCAACTGGGTAAAATAATTAAATGCTATCTCATGAACTTCCAATTTGCCTTTTAATCTCTTTTAATCTCTCTGTCTCTCATGTGTGTTTACTTTTTAAACAAATTTTCTTGTATCTTGTGTCACTTTTTTCATAAACACATCTCGACCTTTACAACCACCTATACAGTACAGATCTAAGGTTGGTCTTTTTTAAAGAAGACAATCAGCAGATTATTGCAGAAATACTGAGACCTTTTTAAAGACATGTTTTTGTCAAGATTGTAAAAAGTTGTGATTTTGTAAAATGACACTTGACATTGCTGCTAAGGGGGAGGAGACAGCCACCAGGATGGTTCTTGAGCTTCTAAGCTTTCAAAATTATATATAATTTATGATTAGTACTAAAACATTTGATAGAAAAAAGGGCAACAGAAAAAAGAGGGCCACTACATTAGGACCATGTGTTATTGTCGTAATGTTAAAATTAAAACAACAAAAATTAGCTACATCTTGAATATATCTTTATTAAAAAATCTTAAAACTAAACATGTTTTGCATTATCATGGGTCATGTTTGGCCCTAAGGAAAATTAACCATGATATTATTGAGCCTATGGTAAACATAGTAACCATGTTTTTTTGGTTTTTTTTTAGGATTGATTCCCATTAGTATAATCATAATTTTATACCATGGTGAAAGTATAGTGTAGCAAAACCATTGTATATTGTATAATTATTGTATAACTATAGTAAACATGTTTTGTAAAACCACAGTTAATTTTTATAAGGGTAGCTCCCTAAACCTGTTTTAAAACGATATTTTTTATAGATTAACATTTGTTAGCAGTTCAATACTTAAGTAAACAAAGACAAAACTACAATAGTCTGTTTACAGATGTAACAGACCTGCGCTTTAGGTCCTAAACAGGACAGATTTGTCTCTCTGCTTCACCTGGGCACTTCTACTTCAGTCTCGCGTCGTTTTGGCGGACGGCGGACGCGCGGATGCGCGGAGCGCGCGCGAGACGAAACGCGTGCCAGTCAAGACTAACCGATTTATGATTTATTAGAGTTTTACTATTGAATGGCTAATTCTGAAATAACCACTTTAGTACATTAGGCCGGCAACAAAAACAACAACAACAATATTAAATAATAATAATAAAAATTGGAGGGTAGCGGGCCAAAAATTCTCCCGATGGACAGTCCGCCCCTGGCGACTGCTGTGAGTGCAGGCAGCTAGGGACACCGGCCCTCGCGGCCAAAAAAACGGACCGGCCCACCGGGAATTCTCCCGGTCCTCCCGATTAGCCAATCCGGGCCTGCATGTTATTGTAACATATCCCTGCTGAAAAAACAAAAACAAAACAGCATATGCTTGTTAAGTATGTTTTAGTGCTGGCATGCTGGTTTAAGCTGGTTAATGCTGGTCCTATGCTGGTTTATGCCGGTTTTCTGCACAGGTTTATATCATGTATTCTGATTCAATAATGTGTTTCTAGCAGCAAACACTCATAATAAAGTGAGGTGATCTACTGATGATCCTGAATGGTTTGTTGAATGTGTGTTGATAGTCTGAGGTCTATGAATATTAACAAAGCAGCTGAAAAGACTTTTATTTCATGTCAATAGTTCCTGTTTTCACCTCATTTATCATGCTGATGTCTTCAATGCAGTGAGTTTTAAGTGGCAATTTACAGAAGGTGTCTGTACTGAGGTTGGTTACAAATCTGTAAATGCATTTATGTGTTTATGTTTTCACATTGTTTATATTTAAAAATGTTACTTTATTTATATGGTGCTGTGAAAACGATATGCAGTACGTGATATTAGCTCCTCTCATTCTGCAGTTCATCTTCGATGAAGCTCCGCCCACAATAATCGCATCAGCGAAGCTCCGCCCATAATAAGCGCATCATCAGTGAAGCTCCGCCCACAATAATTCACCAATAAATGCTGGAACATTCCCATCAGTTTACAAGAGCAGACGAGCATCAAATCATCAGGAAGAGCTGAAATCTACCAAGACTGAGTTTATTAAAGACGACAAAGAGAAGATGAGAGACCCAGAACCCTGCAGAATCAAACACACTGAAGATACTGAAGAACAAACAGGTTGGTGTTTATTTTTCTTCCTTTATTATTAGTGCTGATGGTTATAAAGCTTCAAGCTGATTTAAACTTGCCGTAATAGGAAAAACTTGTTAGAGCTCTGCAGGACTATAGCCAAAGCATCAAATAGTAAGGCCTATAATGGTATTACAAATAATAATTTGAAGATCAATGTACCTCATATGGAAAAAAATAAGGATGTACATTTTTATTATTAAAAAAAATGCATCAAAATGACCAAATATTAAATACCATTGATCTACTTTTTTATTGTTATATCAGGGTTCTTTTTGGTGTCTTTGCTTTTTAAGTTACTGAAAATTAACCATTTTGACTTTTATTTTTAGAGTTCGTTGAAGAAATCGATGAGAATGAAGAATTGAGTGAATGTGAAGATAAAAGTCATGTCAAACCTGGAGAAAAACCTTTGAGTTGCTCTCAAACCAAACAGAAAGTTTTAAAGAAAAGTGGAGCCAAGAAATCATTCCCCTGCACTCAGTGTGGAAAGAGTTTATTAAACAAATCAAGTCTCGAGAGTCACATGAGAGTTCACACTGGAGAGAAACCTTTTCAGTGTTCATACTGTGACAAGAGATTCAGTCAGTCATCAAATCTGAAAACACATGAGAGGATCCACACTGGAGTTAAACCGTATATGTGTTCACACTGTGACAAGAGATTCAGTCAGTCAGGACAGCTGAAAAATCATGAAACAATCCACACTGGAGAGAAACCGCACACATGTGATCAGTGCGGGAAGAGTTTCAGACTAAAAGAGCTACTTGCAGTACATATGAGAGTTCATACTGGAGAGAAACTGTTTGCTTGTAATCAGTGCGGGAAGAGTTTCACATATTTATTAAGTCTTAAAACACACATAAATGTTCACACTAGAGAGAAACTGTATGCATGTGATCAATGCGACAAAGTGTTTTTGAGAGCTCAAAACCTGAGGGAACACCTGACAGTTCATACAAAGGAGAAACCATATTCATGTCATTTGTGTGGAAAGAGTTTCTCACGTCTACAACAATTGAAAGTGCATCAGAAAACACACACTGTTGTGAGAGAGTACATGTGCTTTGAGTGTGAGAAGACTTTTACTACAGCGAGCAATTTGAAAATGCATGAGAGGATCCACAATGGAGAAAAACCTTATAACTGTTCACACTGTGACAAGAGATTCAGTCATTCAGGAGACCTAAAAAAACACGAGAGGATCCACACTGGAGAGAAACCGTATCACTGCACTGAATGTGGGAAGTGTTTCAATAATTCATCTTCTCTACACAGACATATAAGAAACATTCACAGTAAGTAGATCATCTTCAGATCCAGCTCTTTCAGATCTGATGCTGCGTCCTCAACAAATGCAACACAGTTATTTGTCAATCATTAAAATATCCGTTGGACCCTAACAGTCATTACAAGTGACATGACAAAGAAACTACAGTTTTCACAGTGAATAAAGTTCATCTTCATCTTCAAGACCAGCGGATTCAACTGTGAGATTCAGATCAACTCAAAGATGGAGTTCCTCCCCAAAGAACAACGTCAAAAAGTTGTATTGTTGTCTATCATTTTGCTTAATCATATAAATGATATCATTGTGCTTTCGTATGAGTTTCATATTATGTTCGATTGTCTTGTTAAATTACAAAAGACCACAATGTTGATGAGCTTGCAATTGTAGAAATTAAAAAGATAAACTAACAATGAATTATTTCTACATAAAATGTATCAATTTTTATTTTTGTTTTTTTAGTTTGTCTTCAATGGGTTATGAAAACAAGATGATGTATCAGATGGATCTATATTGGATCCATGCATTAGTTGTTAAAGTCTTATTAACCTGCAGCTGTCTGTATCATGAATGATAATCAAGCAACAAGAGAAAAAGAGACTCTTCAACCTTTGCTCTTGACTGAATGACTTTAGTAGCTTTAATTAGCATCAATGCATCAGTTTATACAGTAAAGAATATGCATTTGATTCATTTATTCAATTTCTTTTGAAGGCTATTATTTACCTGAATACTGTTAGACCATAGTGTTTACTGTATCATCAAAATTATATATAAACTTGTTATATAAAGATCTTAACAGTCAGTTGGTCAGTACATTTCTGATCATTATTTATCTTTTTCAAAGTTGGCAAAAGTATTAAATGAAGAAAGCAAATGTGGCTTTTTAAATGTTGCCACCATAAGGAGGGTGATAATGCTTTCTACATTGGTGTCATGACTAGGGACGGGCATCAGAAACATTTTATCGATACCAATACTGATGTTGCTTATCAATAATGGTACTTAACAATACTGTTATAAATACTATTTGGCGCAAAAAGATGTAAAGATGTTGTGCATTTCAAGTAATTTTAGTTTTGCTAACTGTATTCTTCTTCCAACAAGAGCAGTGTGTTATTTTTCTGCATGTGTATTATTTTATGAACATTAAAGAAACAGTTCACCAACAGTTCATTAAAATTGTGTCTTCATTTAATCACTTTCAAGATGTTTTAAACCTTAATGAGTTTCTTCTGTTGAACATAAAAATGTGGACAGTCAGTGTCCACTGGCATAGAGAAAACAAAATAAAAAATTGTTTGTGTGTTCATGTCCTTATTCAGCGAGACAGATTATGCTAAAAACACTGCGAGCTTAGTATGTGTAATAAAGGAAACTATGTCTGTGCCATTCATTCATTCATAAAGAATAAATGAAAGAATTCATATTTAAACGCTATTTTTACAGCTTAATATTTACAAATGCCAGTCCATATCACGATGACTTGATCACTTTGACTAACGTAATAATTGACACATTTAAGCATATGTATTGTTTTGTTAAACAACTGATGCTCATTCACAAATGTTTATTTCTAATTCTAACATTATTCTGTTTCTTCATTACAATAACTGTAAATACATAGAAATACACTACCGTTCAAAAGTTTGGGATCAGAACATTTTTTTTTTATTCTTTCTTTTAAAAAAAAAATAATAGTAATAATAATTTTATTCACCAAGGATGTATTAAGTTAATAATTAAAAGTTTATTAAAAGTTAATAATAATTTTCATTGTTATAAAAAATACATATTTAAGTATCCTGAAAAAAAATAAATAAAAATAAATAAATAAACACACAGGTTGCAAAAAATATTTGGCAGCACAACTGTTGATATTATCCAACATTGAACATTCTAATGATAAATCAGCATATTAGAATGATTTCTGAAGGATCATGTGTAACTTATGACTGGAGCAACAGCTGATAAAAATACAGATTTTCATCACAGGAATAAATTCTATTTTAAAGTATGTAAAAAACAACAACATTATTTTATATTGTAAAAACATTTTGCAATATTACTGTTTTTTCCTGTATTTTTAATCAAATAAATGCAGCCTTGATGAGCATAAGAGGCTTCTTTAAAAACTATTACAAGTCTTACTGATCCCAAACTTTTGAACGGTAGTGTATATATAAAACATTTGAAAGTATAAAGTCAGAAAAAAATGCATGTTTGTAAATAAAGTAACCCTCAGTCTGACACCAATACAATGAGCTTTAAGTGTCAATTTACAGGAGATCTGAAGACATTAGCATAAAATGAGGTGAAAACAGTAACTATTGACATGAAATAGTCTTTTCAGCAGCTCTTTTAATATTTATGAGCCTCAGACTATCAACACTCATTCAAGACATTCAGGATCATCAGCAGATCATCTCACTTTATTCTGAGTGTTTGCTGTTAGAAACACATTATGCGAGTCAGGATATATGATAAAGACAACAAAACTGCCTCAATATATGACTATAAAACATCAACAATAACACAAACACTAATGACACTCATCTTCATCAACCATCACAGCTAATAGTTATGAATCTAAATATAGTCTGATTTTATAATAACTACATTCATTTCAATAATAAACGTATGCCAATATACTTTTAAAAGGTCTCACTTGGTCCATTATAGGCTTAATGTAAAGTATTAACAGTATTTATTCCAGTGTATTTGAACAATGTTTGGTAACTAATTTAATCTGTCAAAGATATTAAAAAAGGAGAAATAAATTGGAAGCAGCAATACTTGAGATCGATTTCATCAATTCTCCTTACAGATTTAAAACTATGGAAAGCCATAAAAGCAAGCATAATTGGCAACTTCATGGCTTACAGAAATAAAAATATTCCTGGTGCAAACAACATAAAATAAAGCTGAATAAAAGCAATGAATTGTTGATAAAAGAAATAATAATGGATTCCATCCATATTTGAATACAAATACAAACATTAAGGAAAAGCGAATCTGAAGATTCAGATGGACATTGTAATGAATTAGCTCAAATTTATAATGATTCAAATAATGAATCGAATCGAAAGATTGGCTAAAATTATTAAATTGATTCAGAATTAATAGATTTAAGCTTCTTAACCATTCGCCCAGCGAAGTGGTCAATTCAGTATACTGTAGCAACTCTTTATCAAGTTTAAATTGTAAGTTTATATTACGCTCATTGTCAGGAGCATAAACCCAAATTATTACTTTAGGATATTAAGCCAGGTAGCTTGATCTGGGCAAGATAGAACTTTGTGAACACAAAAGGCATGCCACTTCTTTTAATGAAACAATGATTTATTGAACTACTGTAGGACACAATCTAAGCTACTAAAACACACACACACACACACACACACACACACACACACACACACTCATATTGCATTCGTCAAGATCATTCATCCGACGTTAAACATGGTACACGTTACATACAGAATATACGTTTGTCACTTCTTTTCCAAAAGGATATATAATGCATAGATTAAACTCGAATGATCACATAAAACACATAAGCATATAAAACAAAACATGAAAACATATGATACTGTTGCTCTGCTAGCAATACTAATAAGCTGATCGTTTCTTAAAGATTGTCTCAATTGAGAATGTCAGAGGAGAGGGGAAGAAATGTCCGAAAGGGGGTCACCAGAGTCATGCTGGACGGATCCTGTGACCTACAGGCTTGTGTAAATCTGCCTTTTCTGTTTATATGGTTGAACTTTAGGTCAGGAGAAGACTGGACGTTTGTTTCTTAGATGGAGTGGGAGTTTTTTCTCTCATGGTAACTGAGTTAAGTTTTGCAGATTGATTCCCCTGAGGCGCAGATCTCGACAGAAGCGGTCCAGGCAAATTAGCGTCTGGTGATGGTCATGTGATGGTCATTTTATGAAGTGAGTTTTAAGTGGCCATTTACAGAAGGTCTTGTGTCTGTACTGAGGTTGATTACAAATCTAGATGCATTTATGTGTTTATGTTTTCACATGGTTTATATTTAAAGAATTTTACTTTATTATATGTGACCCTGGACCACAAAACCAGTCTTAAGTCGCTGGGGTATATTTGTATGAATAGCCAAAAATACATTGTATGGGTCAAAATTATAGATTTTTCTTTTATGTCAAAAATCATTAGGAAATTAAGTAAAGATCATGATCCTTGAAGATTTTTGATTAGTAATATGCATTGCTAAGAACTTTATTTGGACAACTTTAAAGGTGATTTTCTCAGTATTTAGATTTTTTGCACCCTTAGATTTCAGATTTTCAAATAGATGTATCTCGGCCAAATATTGTCCTATCCTAACAAACCATACATCAATAGAAAGCTTATTTATTGAGATTTCATATGATGTATACATCTCAGTTTTGTAAAATTTAACCTTATGACTGGTTTTGTGGTCCAGGGTCACATATATGGTGCTGTGAAAACGATCTGCAGTAAGAGATATTAGCTCCTCTCATGCTGCAGTTCACCTTCGACATCAGTAAAGCTCGGCACAAAGTATTCACATCATCAGTGAAGCTCCACCCACAACAATCACAGCATCAGTGAAGCTCCGCCCACAGTAGTTCACCAATAAATGCTGGAATATTCCCATCAGTTTACAAGAGCAGACGAGCATCAAAGCATCAGGAAGAGCTGAAATCTGCCAAGACTGAGTTTATTAAAGACGACAAAGAGAAGATGAGAGACCCAGAACCCTGCAGAATCAAACACACTGAAGATACTGAAGAACAAACAGGTCAGTGTTTATTTTTCTTCCTTTATTATAAGTGCTGATGGTTATAAAGCTTCAAGCTGATTTAAACTTGCCGTTATAGGAAAAAACTGTTAGAGCTCAAATATTAAATACCAATTATCCTATTTTTTTTTTTTTTTTGTTATATCAGGGTTCATTTTGCTGTCTTTGCTTTTTAAGAGTTGCTGAAAATGAACCATTTCGACTTTTATTTTTAGAATTGGTTGAAGAAATCGAAAAGAATGAAGAATTGAGTCAAGTTGAAGATAAAAGTCATGTCAAAACTGGAGAAAAACCTTTTAGTTGCTCTCAAACCAAACCGGAAGATTTAAAGAAAAGCAGAGCCAAGAAATCTTTCAGCTGCACTCAGTGTGGAAAGAGTGTCTCAAGCAAACCAAGTCTTGGGCGTCACATGAACATCCACACTGGAGAGAAAGCTTATCAGTGTTCACACTGCGACAAGAGATTCATTCAGTCATCAAATCTGAAATCACATGAGATGATCCACACTGGAGTTAAACCTTATACGTGTTCATACTGCGACAAGAGATTCAGTCTGTCAGGACAGCTGAAAAAACATAAAATGATTCACACTGGAGAGAAACCGCACACATGTGATCAGTGCGGGAAGAGTTTCAGACTAAAGGAACTACTTGAAGCACATATAAGAATTCATACTGGAGAGAAACTGTTTTCTTGTAATCAGTGTGGGAAGAGTTTTACACAATCAGCAAGTCTTAAAACACACATCAATGTCCACACTAGAGAGAAACTGTATGCATGTGATCAATGCGACAAAGTGTTTTTGACAGCTCAAAACCTGAAGGAACACCTGAGAGTTCATACAAAAGAGAAACCATATTCATGTCATTTGTGTGGAAAGAGTTTCTCACGTCTACAAAATTTGAAAGATCATCAGAAAACACACACTGGTGTGAGAGAGTACATGTGCTTTGAGTGTGAAAAGACTTTTACTACAGCGAGTCAATTAAAAAGGCATGAGAGGATCCACACTGGAGAGAAACCGTACACGTGTAATCAGTGCGGGAAGAGTTTCAAGCAATCATCAGGTCTTAAAACACACATGAACATTCACACTGGACTAAAACCGTATAAGTGTTCACACTGCAACAAGGGATTCAGTCATTCAGGAGACCTGAAAAAACATGAGAGGATCCACACTGGAGAGAAACCGTATCACTGCACTGAATGTGGGAAGTGTTTCAATAATTCATCTTCTCTACACAAACATATAAGAAACATTCACAGTAAGTAGATCATATTCAGATCCAGTACTTTCAGATCTGATGCTGCATCCTCAACAAATGCAACAGCTATTTGTCAATCATTAAAATATTATCTGGACCCTAACCGGTCATTACAAGTGACATGACAAAGAAACTACAGTGTTCACAGTAAATAAAGTTAATCTTCAAAACCAGCAGATTCAACTGAGAGGTTCAGATCAACACAAAGATGGAGTTCCTCCACAAAGAACAATGTCAAAAGTTTTATTGTTGTCTATCATTTTGCATAATCATATAAATTATATCAGTATGCTTTCGGATGAGTTTCATATTATGTTCGATTGTCTTGTTAAATTACAAAAGACCAGAGTATTGATTAGCTTTGACGTGATCAGTTCTGCTTTCCAAATTGTAGTGTAGTGGACGATGGTCGAAATGGCATTCCAAGGATCAGTTTATGGCAGGCCCCCTTCTCTATCTGCCAAGGTGGAGGGAGATGTACCACACTGTGATTGGATCTTGGATAAGGGACATAAACAAATGTTCAGAAACATCAGATAAGATGCCAAGACAACTACCAGACACCTCTAACAGAACAGGAAGGGAGACCTTCTGCAACCACGACCACCTAAGAGAGGACTCCTCATTGGACTACGGAATGACCCCCTCCAATCCTAAAGTTTGGGAATGACTGCCATAAAAATTCCTTCAGAACTCAACAGCAGTGGCCGAAACAAAGAAGGCCACAAAGATCCATCCAAATCCATTCATACATATGTTTGGAGACCTTAAATTGATGTAAACTAACAGTCTAGTGTATGTTGATGGCCATTGACTGTTAACCTAACAGTTCACAGAAGCAGGCGTGTTAACATATTATGATATGAATAAGTGATTGTTCAACAGTTTCCTATCATGTTTGGACTCTTTTTGCTCCTCATAATATGGGTAATAATTTAAAAGAGGTTTGGGAAAGAAATGTTGCATTGGGTAAATTGTAAAAGACACTGTCCAACATAAGCTCCACATTAGGGCGGGTAACACCATGGCCACCTCAGACACAAGTGGCCAATCACGTTCCTGGAATGGAGAGGCGCTAGATTCCAATCTCCTCCTCGTCAGAAAGAGATAAAGGTACCCTCCGAAAAGACACTCCTTGTACTGCGTCTAAGACCCGTAAGGGAAGAGACATTAACAGCTACACCGTTCTGAGTCTGAGCACCGCAATGGAAGAGACATTAACAGGCACAAGGTCCTGAGTTTCTGGCCTGACGAGGAAAGAGACTTCAAGACAGCTAAGGTTCCGCTCAGCTCTTGAGTAAACCTTTTATATTGAATTCGGCTGCCCTTCAGTGGCAAAGGACCCAGCAGTGACGGACCCCGTCTGACTCTTGCCACTCCGAAAGCAGCGCAGCCCAGTCCGCAAAGGACCTCCACATTGGCAGACACTGCCTAAACCACACAGCTCCTCAACGATGCAGCCCGGCTGCAAAGGACCCAGTGGAGACCCATCTGACCCAGCTGCCCGGTCCACGCTCTAAGGACCCCCTTTGGCACAACAGAAGTCCAGCATCCTCCAGGTCAGCACCTCGACGGCTACCAGAACGCAACTCTGTGCCCTCCCCACTGTATGCAAACCCCATCACCAGTGGAAGACGTCTCTGCCGCCGGACTGATCACCCGACCAAGTGGAATGAAACTATAAACTTACCAAACCTCTTTCCTAAAAACCTTGGCGTAGTTTATACCTGCAGCCTATGTTTTCTAAGATAATATTTACTTGTGGTCAGCATAACAAATGATAGCTATATTGTTTGTTCCAAGATAAATACGCTGTTATTTATCATTAAACCTACCAGAGCCATTAAGTGGGTTTCCCATAGACAACATTACCATAGAAATCTATTCTGTCGTTACATTCAGCTCAACAGCATTGCATTCTGCCATTCTGAGTTCCAGTGTTGTTTTTGACAACCATCTTAGATTTAGTCTTAGTCTTTTGGACTAAAATGCTTATTAGTTTTAGTCAAATTTTTGTCACTTCTATATGTGATAGTTTTAGTCCGATTTTAGTCGACGAAAAGTCAAAAAGGTTTTAGTCTAGTTTTAGTCGACAAAAAGTCAAAAAGGTTTTAGTCTAGTTTTAGTCAAAAAAGGGGGAAAATTAGTCTTTTAACAAATTAATGTAGATCAGTAAGTATTTTGCTGTTGGGAAGTGTCACTTGTAAGTTCTGAAAATAGCAGATTTATAGTTCAACACAATGTGAGCTTCCGGATCGACTATTTTCACCAATAATTACAATAATGAAGGCATGTTTTAAAACATAAAAGACAAACAAGGATGGAATGCTAAAACGGCTTGCCATACTAGTATAGCAAAGAGTATTTAATGCTAAACGGCTTGCCATAGCGGCAGATACGTTTTAGGTTTTGATTGGCATGCACTAAAAGCAGAAATGTCATGCATTTTAAACGTCTGACGGACCACCCACTAACATTTTTCGTCTATTCTCGTCTCGTCAATGAAAACTCACACACGTCTCGTTATGTTTTAGTCCTCAACGAGCCATTTTTATCTCATCATCGTCTCGTTATCGTCATGAAAAAAGTGGCGTCAACGAAATGATTTCGCAATCGTCATCATTGACGAAAACAACACTGCTGCGTTCATTCCATTTTTGTTAGTTTCTACACTTTACTTGGTATCTTCTTTCCCATTAAGTTGCCTATTATCTATTAGCAGGGTGTATTCATTTATTGGTTTATCACTAGTGTTGTATTTACTCTTGCATATCTGTTGTTAATAAATTTCATTAATATTATTAAAATTGTGTCTTCATTGTGTTGCTGTTTCAAGGCTCTACTAGCTAGCTGAACCACCAAACTTTCAGATAAATCGGTTGACCAACTCCCTCCAGGGTGCAAATCTCAATTTATTGACCCATTGCCAAATTAACAGTCTTTGACTGATACACGGAACCCAGCGAGGTGGGAATTGGTCATCTGATAGATTCACAAACGCACCTTGAGTGACGTGTGACCCAAAACCATAGCGTCATTGGTGATTATGTTATTATATATAGATCTTAACAGTCAGTTGGTCCGTACATTTCTGATTATTATTCATCTTTTTCAAAGTTGGCAAACGTATACCTGATAGCAAATTATTAAATAAAGAAAGCAAATGTGGCTTTTTAAACGTTGCCATCATAAGGACAGCCTTAATGCTTTCTACTGTTCATGACTAGGGACGGGCATCAGTAACATTTATACCAAAAGTGATACTGCTAATCAAAACTATCTGGTGCAAAAAGATGTAAAGATGTTGTGCATTTCAAGTTATTTTAGTTTTGCTAACTGTATTCTTCTTCCAGCAAGAGCAGTGAGTTATTTTTCTGCTTGTGTTTTATTTTATGAACATTAAAGAAACAGTTCACCAACAGTTCATTAAAATTGTGTCTTCATTTAATCACTTGCACGTTGTTTTAAACCTTGATGAGTTTCTTTCTTCTGTTGAACATAAAAATATGGACAGTTAGTGGCCACTGGCATAGAGAAAATAAATAAATAAATAATTGTTTGTGTGTTCATGTCCTTATGTCCATTTATTCATTCATAAAGATTCAATGAAATAATTCATATTTAAATTATATTTTTACAGCTTAATATTTACAAACAGGGACGTGCACAGACATTTTGAGGGGCAGGGGCTCAAGTGAAATAAAGGGCACTTCTCATAATTACTTTTTTTTTTTTTTTTTTTTTTTTTTTTACAAAAAAGTATATATATTAACGCAACACTGACTTCCTTCAAAAAAAATAATTTAAAAGTTTATTTTATCTTCCTAAAACTCATGCGATTGTTTAATTTTCAAAAGATGTCTACAAAATAATCAGTTAACACAGAAACCATGGTCTCCTTAGTATTCACTAGGTGAATACTAAGGTGAATTTTCCACTTTTTTTGGCTTCCGGCTTTGCTACTGTTCGGACGCTTTTGCTTACTGCTCCGCGCTTTGCTCCGCGCTTTGCTCCCTGCTTTTGAACTTTTCTCCGATTTTTCAAATATTTAACTTCAGCAGATGAGCACAGTGCTCATACAACACATTTTTGATACAAATATCACGAAAAAAGGAGACTTTTTTGCCTCCCACTGCCAGCAGTTTACATTCCGGAGACAGGAAAACACAGCTGCCTACTTTCAACACACAAGAAAGAAAATGCCTCTTCTGGAATCTACTTGCTGCACAAACTGCCACAGACTTCTACAAAGGATTGTGATTTTAGAAACAAAGTTACTTTCTGGACTTCCAAAACAGGCGGAACACACAGAAGATCATCATCACGGACCCCCTCAGCATACAGCCGGTGAGTCCTCTGAATCTAGTCAATATCGACAGTTTAGAAATGTAGAGGAACAAGCCAAAACTGATCGACACACAAATCGATGGCAAAAACAGGGAGCGAGACCCAAAGGCACTCGAGACATCAGACTATCAAGAGTATCTCGTATTGCTGCGGTATCATCCTCTACCCCAGATATGGCCACGACAAGGCTTGCAAAAACTGTTGTTTTACCACCCCCTATACAGCTAGAAAACAGATTTGATGCATTAATGAATGTGGGTGAGGAATCCCCAAATGTGACTGAACATATATCATGTCAGCCAACTGCTAACATTGCTATAAACAGGCGCGCAAGGTTGAGCAGACAGCGGCACTCAGCTCAGAGCGCAGCCGAGCCCAGGACTCTCATAGTGGGTGACTCCATTATCAGAAATATCAGTAGCAGAACTACAACTACATGCTGTTGTCCTCAAGCAACCGTCTCTGATGTGAACAAAGAACTTCCGAACATTCTAATGAAGCACAAGACTGCAAATCGAATCATCATCCATGTGGGAAAGAACGATATTCGGAAAGAGCAGTCAGAACTCCTAAAGAAGGATTTCGGTGAACTCATTGAAACACTTCAAAGACTTGAAATTCAGTCGTTCATCAGTGGACCACTCCCAGCAAGGGGAACTAACATGTTTTCACGGTTGCTCGGACTGAATACCTGGCTACAAAGAACCTGCAGTCTAAAAGGAGTCAACTTCATTGACAACTTCAATCTTTTCTGGGGCCATAGACAACTGTTCAAACTGGACGGCCTTCACCCAAACAAACTTGGTGCAAGAGTGCTTAAGGACAATATCTATTTTTCACTCTGGCATCCTTCAGTAGAATGTGTGAGTCCACCCAACATGAATGGCACACACACACTTGGACAAAGTGACGACAGGACAACTTATCAGCTTCAGAGTCATCATGTGGCCAACACAACCAACAAGGACACTGACAACGCCACGCAGCCACAACAAGCACTTATGCTTATGGACACTTTCCTGGCTGAGCCCTGCTCACAGAGCTTATCACAGACAGACTGTGACGTATCACAACAGCTCCAAGACTCAGCACCGAAGGACGACTTTCTGGTAAACAGTCAGGAAAGCCAGGACAACAACATATTCCAGCCACCGGAAACTCCAGAGCCAGAGCTCCATTCACCAGACACATTATCCCTCTCTCCAGCATCTCCACTTTTAAGCTTCTCACAGAAAATGGAAGAACTGGTATATGCTGGAACCAGACTCTCCCACTCTTTTGCTGCAAGCCCCCAGTTATCAACTAAAAAACGGCAGGCACCACAACCACCAAAACCTGTGGGCCCAGCTCACCCTCCTCCTCCAATGAGAGCTCTCCGGCCGCTGCCACAACGCCAGGACCCAAACCCTCCTGCATCTGCTGTGAGTGAACCAAAAACAACTGATAACAGCTCTCAGTGATATGTGACGGGTCCCCGCTACGGTAGCAGCAACAATCAGGAATGTTTACAAAACAAGCGGGAACCCAGTGTGACTGTAGTTTTCCCTATTTCTGTTTTAATATGTGATAGAAAGTCAAAGGCCGTCTCAAGTCGTACGGTTGACCAATCTAATCTGAGGCCTATTAGATATCAAACTAAGATTGCTCTAGAGACAAAAAGTAATGCCATCAAGCTAGCATTTTTAAACATTCGCTCACTAAAAAATAAATCACATCTGATCAATGATTTTATAACTACAAACAACCTGGATTTTATGTTTCTAAATGAAACATGGTTAGAAGACAGCTGCAGCGCAACAGTCCTCAATGAAACAGCGCCTCCAGACTTTACTTTCATGAGTGTCTGCAGAGCTGTTAAGAGAGGCGGCGGCGTAGCTGCTCTATTTAAAGATGTCTATCAATGCAAGCAAGTGTCATTTGGTCAGTACATGTCATTTGAATATCTAGGGATTGTGTTGAAAGGTGCTCCACGCATTCTATTCATCATTATTTACAGGCCCCCAAAATACTCTCCATCCTTTGTTGAAGAGTTCACAGAACTATTATCAATGATTTGTTCAGAGTTTGACTGTTTTGCTATTGCAGGGGATTTTAATGTTCATATAGAAAATGCAGAAATCAAAACCACAAAAGAAATAATAACGGTTTTGAACACGTTTGACCTGATTCAGCATGTGCATGGGCCTACACACAATCGTGGACACACTCTTGATTTACTCATCAGTAAGGGTCTAAACATTTCATCCACTGTTATCAAAGATGTAGCACTATCTGATCACTTCTGTATTTTCTTTGATATATTGATCTCTGCTACCACTGAATCCAGATCAGTCTCTGTCAGAAAGAGATGCATTAACGATAACACTAGTGTGCTATTTATGAAGGCTATATCTTCAATGCCAAGCATTTCTGCAGACTCTGTTGATCTTCTCCTGGAGTCCTTTGACTCAAAAGTTAAGAATGTCATTGATGATATCGCACCTGTAAAAATCAGAAAGATGTCAGGCAGACAGAAATCATCGTGGAGAAAATCAACAGCAGTACAGAGTATGAAAAGACAATGCAGGAAAGCTGAGCGGATGTGGCGGAAGACGAAACTTGAAATTCACTATAGCATCTATAAAGACAGCCTTCATGCTTTCAATGTTGAACTAGGTAAAGCTAGACAAACATTCTTCTCAAACCTTATAAACAGCAACTTAAACAACACTCGCACTCTTTTTGCTACCGTGGAGAGACTAACAAACCCCCCTAGTCAAATCCCTAGTGAAATGCTCTCCGACAGCAAGTGCAATGAGTTTGCTTCCTTCTTTTCTGAGAAGATCAATAATATCAGAAAGACAATTAGCACACCCTCAAGTTATGCAGAGGTCAGACAGATTCAACCGCAATTTCAAAAAGAAGTCATTATGTCTACTTTTGAAGAAATCGATAGCAACATTTTGGAAGAAACAGTACAGCACCTCAAATCATCAACCTGCCCCCTTGACACACTTCCCACATCTTTTTTCAAAAGTGTGCTTAACTGTTTGGAAGCAGATCTCTTAGAAGTGGTGAACACCTCACTTCTTTCTGGGACTTTTCCAAACTCACTGAAAACTGCAGCTGTTAAGCCCCTTTTGAAAAAGAGAAATCTTGATAACACCATATTGAGCAACTATAGACCAATATCAAATCTTCCTTTTATTGGAAAGATTATTGAAAAGGTTGTTTTTAATCAGCTGAATCACTACATAAACTCAAACGGATACATGGACCACTTCCAATCTGGTTTCAGACCACATCATAGCACAGAGACAGCGCTCATAAAGATAATAAATGATATTCGCCTAAATTCTGATTCTGGCAAAATATCAGTGCTGGTATTACTAGATCTCAGTGCTGCGTTCGACACTGTCGATCACAACATTCTGCTAGATAGACTGGAAAACTGGGTCGGGCTTTCTGGGATGGTTCTAAATTGGTTCAGGTCATACTTAGAAGGGAGAGGCTATTATGTGAGTATAGGAGAACATAAGTCTAAGTGGACGTCCATGACATGCGGAGTCCCACAAGGCTCAATTCTAGCGCCGCTGCTGTTTAGCCTGTATATGCTCCCACTAAGTCAAATAATGAGAAAGAACCAAATAGCATATCACAGCTATGCAGATGATACCCAGATTTACCTAGCCTTATCGCCAAATGACTACAGCCCCATTGACTCTCTCTGCCAATGCATTGATGAAATTAACAGTTGGATGTGCCAAAACTTTTTACAGTTAAACAAGGAGAAAACGGAAGTCATTGCATTTGGAAACAAAGATGCAGTTCATAAGGTAAATGCGTACCTTGACGCTAGGGGTCAAAAAACAAAAAATCAAGTCAAGAATCTGGGTGTGATTCTGGAGTCAGACCTCAGTTTCAGTAGTCATGTCAAAGCAGTAACTAAATCAGCATACTATCATCTCAAAAACATTGCAAGAATTAGATGTTTTGTTTCCCGTCAAGATTTGGAGAAACTTGTTCATGCCTTTATCACCAGCAGGGTAGACTATTGTAATGGTCTCCTCACTGGCCTTCCCAAGAAGACCATTAGACAGCTGCAGCTCATACAAAACGCTGCTGCCAGGATTCTGACTAGAACCAAAAAATCAGAGCATATTACACCAGTCCTTAGGTCCTTACACTGGCTACCAGTTATGTTTAGGATAGATTTTAAAGTACTTTTACTAGTTTATAAAGCACTCAATGGCCTAGGACCTACATACATTGCAAATATGCTCACAGTATACAAACCTAACAGACAACTCCGATCACTAGGATCGAGTCAGTTAGTAATATCAAGGGTTCACACAAAACAAGGGGAATCGGCTTTTAGCTATTATGCCGCCCGCAGTTGGAATCAGCTTCCAGAAGAGATCAGATGTGCTAATACATTAGCCACATTTAAACGCAGACTTAAAACTCACCTGTTTAGTTGTGCATTTATTGAATGAGCACTGTGCTACGTCCGAACAGATTGCATTATTTTATGTATAATCATTTTACT
Source organism: Garra rufa (assembly GCF_049309525.1). NCBI lineage: Eukaryota > Metazoa > Chordata > Actinopteri > Cypriniformes > Cyprinidae > Garra > Garra rufa. The sequence continues at coordinate 10,176,361 of NC_133361.1, forward strand.
GTGCTAATTAATTTTAAAATCAATTTTTTTTAAATCATCTGAAATGTTCTTAAATTCTGTTTTTATTGTGATTATTATTTTAAATTTTTATGATTTGTTTGCTATTGTGATTTTAACTCCTTTTTTATGTACAGCACTTTGAATTACCATTGTGTATGAAATGTGCTATATAAATAAACTTGCCTTGCCTTGCCTTGCCTAGGTTTATAGAGCAGCAAAGGAAACCATTCCACAATGTGCATGTTTTGAAAACATTTTCTATGCTACTAGTTTAACTTTATTAACTTAATAAAATCTCTGAAAATCTTACTTCATTGTTTGAATTAAACTTACCAAAATAATTGAGAAAAAATCAATAAAAGCCAATGTCATGTATGTATTTGTGGTTGTATGAAATACTATTTTATAAAGGTTTAGAGGAAATTAAAAAAAAGTTAAATTACTCATAAATAAAAAAGTTAATTTATAAATATTGTTATTTTTAATGTTTAATGTTAACTTATTTCTACTCAGTTTTATTGATTAATGTACCAGATGCAGTTACTCAGATTTACTACATTTTTTAGAGTGTATCTATCCTCCTTCTGTTTGCATCTGTAGATTTCTTCTAAATTCACCAATTTATGCTATGATATATGCTTATTACTAACTTATTTTATTACATGATGCCTTGGTTGAATTCCAATGTAGAATGCGGTCTGTAATTTCGTGCCCCTGCGTCAGCACACTTGGCCACTCCACTGGCCCCCCTAAATCTGGAATCGTTTCTGGAATTCTTTTTACCACAACCGAGCATCTGGTGCAATACACAGTTTGTCCTGCAGGTGACAGTAATTATGCTTGTGTGCCAAAAGGAAAAGATAACGCAAAGATTACCACAACAATGTCGAGTCTGTGTGCCCTCAACGAGATTACGTCTAACCTTACATCATATAGGTAATGAAAATATTTTGTAAAATATAATCAAAATGCATATCATTACACATTATATTAAAATACTGATCTATATTTTCCGGTACGTTGCGCATGTTAAATCTGCATATAAGTTAAAGCAGTCGTCAGCTGCTGCAAGAGAACATGTGACATGAATTTCTTAAATTAAATAAATTTATTTTGTTAATGAAATGAGAAAAAATGTAACTTAAATTTAAAACGAAATTTAAAAGAAAAACACTGCTGGGAGGGGCTGCTGCTGCCTGCAGGTGTGCGTGTATATGATGTGAGCCGCTGCGCAGGGGTGGGGGAATGGGCGCTTCAGAACTACTGACCTGATATTTAGATATACTATTCTCCAATAAATATATTTGTTTGACAGGGAAGCTGTGCGTAAACAAGATTATATATTATCTTTCAAAAAAAAAAAAAAAAAAAAAAAACCACCCCAGAAAAAAGGGCACTTTCTCTCCAGGAATATAAAGGGCAGGTGCTCAAGCCCCCTTTGATGTCTATGTGGGCACGTGCCTGTTTACAAATGCCAGTCCATATGACGATTTGATTCAAGTGACCTACTTGTGATTCAGTAAATTTGGTTTTTATGTCTGTATTCAGGGATTCAGTCTACATTTTCAGAATTGAAGAAAACACAGAGCCATAATTATAGCCGGTTCTGTGGTATTTTGATATGTCGCACCGAGACACTCACGTCTGCTGTAGACACGGTGTGTATTTGTGATAATCCTGCTTGTTTTTAATGTGTTACTGAAATCTCTGTATTGATCATTAATTTACCGCCATGCCAGACACAAATTAAAGCTTGGCAAGCTGCACAATGAGGAACACAGTTCTATGCACATGCATTTTTAACTGTTGTGAGATGTATATGTATACTAAAATGTGCAGATAATTGCATTAAAAACAATGGTTAAGTATCTTTCATCACATGCCGTTTTATTGCAGTCTCTTGTAGCTACCTAATGGCGGAATGATGTAACTAAAAATCACCATAATATACAATTTTTTTTTTTTTATAAAAATAACATTTAACAAACAACAACACAGATCATAAAACTTACAGGTCAATTCAGTTAAACCAGAATCAGAAAGAGCTGTTGTATCAAATATGACAACTGTTTATTTTAAAAGCAACAGTGAAGAACAAAATAATAATAATAATAATAATCTGCTGGTTTTGAAGATGAGCTTTATTCACTAAAATGTTTTGCCACATCGATCTCATGCGCGCTACTTCTCTCTAGTGTGGATGTTCATGTGTGCCTTAAGGTTTGATGAACTTCTAAAACTCTTCCCACACCGATCACAAAAATATGGTTTCTCTCCAGTATGAATTCTCATGTGAAGATCAAGTTTATGTTTGTATTTCAATCTCTTTCCACACTGATCACATGCGAACGGTTTCTCTTCTGTATGAGCTTTCATATGTGCCTCAAGGCCTCCAATGTGTGCAAAACTCCTTCCGCACTGATTTCACATGTACGGTGTCTCTCCAGTGTGGATCCTCTCATGTGATTTCAGATTTGATGACCAACTGAATCTCTTGTCACAGTGTGAACACTGATAAGGTTTCTCTCCAGTGTGAACGCTCATGTGGTCCTTAAGGTCCGACGAGCGTGCATAACTCTTCCCACATTGATCACAAGTGAATGGTTTCTCTCCAGTATGAACTCTTTTGTGTGTCATAAGGTGTCCTTTCGTTGTGAAACTCTTCCTGCATTGATCACATGCATGCTGTTTAACTCCAGTGTGGAGCCTCTTGTGTGATTTCAGATGTGTTGACCGACTGAATCTCTTGTTACAGTGTGAACACTGATAAGGTTTCTCTCCAGTGTGAATGTTCGTGTGATTCTTAAGGTCCGACGAGCGTGCAAAACTCTTCCCACATTGATCACAAGCGAATGGTTTCTCTCCAGTATGAACTCTTATGTGTGTCATAAGGTGTCCTTTCGCTGCGAAACTCTTCCCGCATTGATCACATGCATGCTGTTTCTCTCCAGTGTGGATCCTCTCATGCGCTTTCAGATTTGATGAGCGACTGAATCTCTTGCCACAGTATGAACACTGAAAAGGTTTCTCTCCAGTGTGGATGTTCATGTGAACCTTAAGGTTTGCTGATTGTGCAAAACTCTGCCCACATTGATCACAAGTGAATGGCTTCTCTCCAGTATGAACTCTCATGTGCTTCCTTAGGTGTCCTTTTGTTGTGAAACTTTTCATGCATTGATCACATGCGTGTGGTTTCTCTCCGGTGTGTAGCCTCTTGTGCGATTTCAGATGTGTTGACCGACTGAATCTCTTGTTACAGTGTGAACACTGAAAAGGTTTCTCTCCAGTGTGAACGCTCATGTGGTTCTTAAGGTCCGATGAGCGTGCAAAACTCTGTCCACATTGATCACAAGCGAATGGTTTCTCTCTAGTATGAACTCTTGTGTGTGTCATAAGGTGTCCTTTCGTTGCGAAACTCTTCCCGCATTTATCACATGCATGCTGTTTCTCTCTAGTGTGGAGACTCTTGTGCGATTTCAGATGTGTTGACCGACTGAATCTCTTGTCACAGTGTGAACACTGATAAGGTTTCTCTCCAGTGTGGATGTTCATGTGATTCTTAAGGTTTGTTGATTTTGTGAAACTCTTCCCACATTGATCACAAGTGAATGGTTTCTCTCCAGTATGAACTCTCATGTGATGCTTAAGACTTGTTTTGCATGTGAAACTCTTTCCACAGTGGGTGCAGGTCAAAGATCTCATGGCATTTCTTTTCTCTATTTTCTTCTGTTTGAAAATCAGAGAAATTTCTCCAGTTTTCATATGATTTTTCCCCCCAACTTCACTCATTTCTTCAGCCTCGTCATCTTCTTCTTTCATCAACACTGAAATCAATTTTTGAACGGTTATTTTTAGTAACTCATTAAACACACACACACAGAACTGTGAAAGAACATAAAAAATAACCACGACATGATAGTGGAAATAGGGCTGGATGATGACCTAAAATCAAAACCTCAATTAAGATTATTGAATGGTTATTTTATTTTTAATTATATTTTTTACATTCATTTATGTATTGCCCTCATAACTCATAAGATTCATACTGTGAATATTCTTGACTATTAAATTAATGATTTTAAAGTTCATGTCTTGTCTTGTGATTTCTTAATATTTGAAGAAAACACAGGGTCTGCACTCAGTTTGTAACATTCCTTTTATACAGTATTTTAGAGTAAACCGTAGAGATGTCAAAAATAAAACACAGTCCAGTACACTTTTGTTAAAATTAACCATTATATGTGACCCTGGAACACAAAACCAGTCTTAAGTCGCTGGGGTATATTTGTAGAAATAGCCCAAAATATATTGTATGGGTCAAAATTAATAATTTTTCTTTTATGCCAAAAATCATTAGGAAATTATGTAAAGATCATGTTCCATGAAGATTTTTTTTGCAAAATTCCTACTGTAAATATATAAAAAAAATTGATTAGTTATATGCATTCTTAAGAACTTAGTTTGGACAACTTTAAAGGTGATTTTTTTTGCACCCTCAGATTCCAGATTTTCAAATTGTTGTATCTCAGCCAAATATTGCCATTTCCTAACAAACCATACATCAATAGAAAGATTATTTATGGAACTTTCATTAGATGTATACATCTCAGTTTTGTAAAATTTTACCTTATGAATGGTTTTGTGGTCCAGGGTCACATATAATAGTGGAAATGGGGCTTATAGTATAGAAAGACAGCATACAGTGGTCGTGACACGAATTTCACCATCACATATATACACACACACACACACACACACACACACACACACACACTCTAAACTACATAAAAAAAAAAAAAACGGTAATGCCTCTTTCTACAGACAGTTCTCAAAACAAGCAACGGAATATATATACTGCGTGTAGACAGAGGCATTACCTGTTTTTGTGTAGTTTAGAGTGACAGTTAAATCTTTGTTAGTTTAATGTACCACAAACTCATTTAAAATTATTAAGTATAAACACTAACCTCCTTGTTCCTCGTGTTTTATTCTCCAGGGTTCTGGTTCCTCGTGTTTTATTCTCCAGGTTTCTGGTTCCTCCTGGTTTATTCTCCAGGTTTCTGGTTCCTCCTGGTTTATTCTCCAGGTTTCTGGTTCCTCGTGTTTTATTCTCCAGGTTTCAGGTTCCTCCTGTTTTATTCTCAAGGTTTCTGATTCCTCCTGGTTTATTCTCCAGGTTTCTGGTTCCTCTTGTTTTATTCTCAAGGTTTCTGATTCCTCATGGTTTATTCTGCAGGTTTCTGGTTCCTCCTGTTTTATTCTCCAGGGTTCTTGTTCAAACAGCATATTCATAGCAGCAGATCACATTTCAGCTGATACTCCTACAGATATTCCTGCTTGCTTCAAATCTTAGTCACGACTGTGAAGATGAGAATATTTCAGGTGTTTACTGACGTGATTCAAAAACTGAAATTTTCTATGAACAGAAAATTACATTTCTAACTGTTTGTATCAAGCCAGCGTTACAAAGAACAGCAGCATACGAGGGGAAACTGAACTTCTTCCTCTGAGGTTTATTGGCGTTTGGACAACAAACGTATGTGTTTTAGCGCCACCCGCTGGACTGGAGTGTGAAGAAAAGGACAAATAACACAGAGAATATTTACTTTGTGCATCTACAAGGCGGATCTGCACAAATACATTAAAATAACGTAGATTACAAACTCAACAGTATTCATGAGTGATGATTTGAGGAGAAAGATGAGGGAATTTATAAGTCAAATATTTAATTGAAAATCACACAAAGTTGCAGCATGTAAATATACTTTATATATATATATTTTTATAAATTTTACTGCTTTTTAAAGCTTTGGGTTTTTGCATGTACCTCAGGCTGTTTATTGCAGTAGGTAAGCAAAGCAGACAGAAGTTTAAGACCAATGCTACATATTGTAGAAAGAGGCCTAAAAGGTGTCCATTAAAATTTAAGCAGCCAAACTGGTTTTTCAGTGAGGAAGTTAAATTCAACCCTTCAAAAAAGGTGTACATGTAACCACAGTGGGTTATGTCTAAAATGTAACAGTTCAGAGAGAAATGTATGCATGCTGCACATTAGATTTGTGTCGCTCTTAAAAGCACAGACATGCTGCCGTTAGTTCAGTCTGAAACTTAATTTCTGTCATTATTTACTCACTGACATGATATTTTAAAGAATGTGGGAAACCAAACAGCAGCTGGTCCACATTTGATAGTAGGAAAAAGTACTATGGATGGGCATGTCTAAACCCCCTCAGAGGGTTAAAGCTGTGTGAGCCTACCACAAACAGTCATAAATATAAATAAAGAATAAACACCAACCATCTTGTTCCTCATCTTCTATTCTCTGGGGTTCTTGTTCACTTATGTTCTCCTCACTTTCCTCTTTAACAAACAGCATCTTCACAGCAGCATATCTCTGTTCAGATGATACTCCTCCAGATATTCCTGCTTGCTTCAAAATGTAGTCACGACTGTGAGGATAAGAATTCTTAATATTCATATTAAATGTATTTGTTGACCTAACTTAAAAACTGTATTTTTCTATTAACCTAAATAACATTTCTAATAGTTTAGTATCAAAGCAGCATAACGGCAAAACAACAGAGAGCACAGAGAAATCTTCCTCCTCTGGTGTTTGACAAACAAACCTATTTAGCGCCACCCGCTGGACTGGAGTGTGAAGCGGGTACTACAGTTTTTCTCAATTGCTAAAACACTAAACCCTAATGTCTGAGCAAAATTCTCAGTTACCTGAACCCATTGATTGAATCAATCACTCTTTTGGCAAAACCATAAGCACTTTTCACCTGTTTAGACACAACTTGCCAACACATTTTCATTGTGATGCACCCGTGCTGCATAATGGTGAGCACAGGTGACAAAAGTCAAACACAATTAAAGCACAGGTGTCACCACTTGAACACAACAACTCAAAACTGATCACACTTGTGGCTAATGATGTGAGGGAACATACAGTAAGCCAGTTCAGAGAGCACTGGTTTGTGAGGCCTGAGAGGAAGAGTTCGTGTGAGAGGTGGTCAGCGAAGACAAAGAACAGTAATATCTGATGAAATCCAAACATCAGTAGATTCACTGTGTCCACCATAATCCGAAGATTTAGAGTAGAAAACAAGGAAATTACCATTTTTTGACATTATGGTCAAATAATTATTTTCTCACATTCACTTGCATTGACGATTTTTCAATCTAGAGGTCCAGTGGGGTTTTACGGATGGGCGGGACTTACCAGCTCTATAGTATGTCATACAGTAATTGCCGTCAACATTTACATACTGTACTATAATGTCAAAAAATGGTAATTACCTGTTCTCTTCTCTAAATCTTCGGATTATGGTGGACACAGTGAATCTACTGATGTTTGGTTGTACCCTTTGTCAGCCTCCCTCATGCTCATACCATGGACACGAACATGGTCAATTACAGTAGCTCTGATTTCATCAGATATTACGTACTGTTCTTTGTCTTCGCTGACCACCTCCTCTCACACGAACTCTTCCCATCTATGTTGTTGCCTGGCCAGACAAAATGTAGCCTGTGGTGTGGATGAAGTCCTGTGGCCTGACCCAGTACAGAGACATGATGCTGTGGCTGAGTAATGCACTTATTTGTATATTTTTGTACTTTATTTTTACATGGGCTTACTGTTCACAAGTGGCAAACGCATAGGATTTCTGTTTGTTTTTACAAGTGCTACGTGTAAATGCATGAGATTCCTGTTTTGTCTTTTTGTACAAGTGCTAAATGCACAGGTTTTCTTTGTTTTGCAACATGCATTTAGCCTACAGTGAACAATAAACATTTATTTCTCCAGCTTCATGTCCTGAGCATTGTGTTTTCTATTTTTCTACGTAGTGTTTAGTGACTGTTCAGTAGTGTTTTTAATTTTGATTGACTCGGGGCACGATTTGACAACATAGTTCAGTTTTGAGCACAGATTGAACTGTTTTGAGGTGAAAGTTTGGTTTTGCAAGAAGAGTCTGAGATTTTGTGAATTTAGCTTGAAAATTGGGTTTTGTGTTCACAGTTTAGAGAAAAGGAGAGCAGCTTTCAAGAAATGTGTCTTAGCAATTGAGAAAAACTGTAATACTATTTTTTTTTTTCTTTGTCTTCTAAATTTGTGCCCTTGCATCTTGTAAAACATTGTCAAATCTTGCATTATTCGTATAGTATTTTCATACACATTTTTTTTTTTTTACCTGCAATATGTACTTTAAACTGTTTTTCACCGTTTTCATGTTCAGGATTTTTCTGGGCAGGGTTGAAATCATGAAACACACACCAGCTGTTCTTTGCCCAGTTTAAGAGTATTTAAGTTGTGTAACTGCCATCTAGTGGACATTTTAAGACACTGATCACTGCTTTTTTTGGGACAATCCTCATCAAGCCTAGCTTTTCAGGGGTTTTGGATGACAATATCTGTGCGTTTATTTCTCTGCTTGCTTTGGGTGACATGTATGTTTGACATGTGGACATTATTAAATGTGTATGTAAAGTAGAGAAGTTGTTTTCAGAAATTCTGTCCAAGAACTTAAGTTTATTATTTGTTTCCGTATACGTTCTGAATTTTAAACAGGACTGCAGCAATTAATGATTAATTACTGGGCTAACCTCCAGGAGCATAAAGATGAACACCCTACAAAAGTGGTTTTAAAGAATTGTTGGGAACAAAATGTAAGATGTAGATGTTTTGGGTGGTGAGGTAAAATCTATAAGAATTACAGGTAAATAATATCAAGATGAGTCCAGCAGTTGTTATTCAGGATTATGAACCCTTGGTTTATAGTAGTTCTGCATCTGTTGGAGGTTACAATAACAGAAAGAGAAGTTGATTGGACATCTGCATTCTCAGAATAAACCAGAGTCCAATACCCTCGACATATACAAGTATATACAGACAGATCAAAAGATCCACAACGACAAACAACTGGGGCTGCTTTTTTAGTCCAAGATACTGGTAATCAGTGGATCAGTGGAGTAAAGCAAACATCAAATCATTTGGCAGTTTATATGCTTTGGCATTACAGTGAGTAGAGGACAACCCTGACAATGTTTTAATCTGTTCAGACTCAGTTTCAGTTTTAAAGAGCTTGAGATCTTTTAAATCTAGCCACCACGTCTTTTTAATATCCTACATATATATTCAAGAATTGTTCAAAATGATCCATCAATCAATTTTATGTGGGTTCCAGCACACATAGGAATAAGGGGAAATGAAGAAGTGAATAAATTAGCAAAACAAGCTTTACAGAAAGAAATAATAGAGTTAAAAGTTCCATTAAGTAAATCAGAGTTGAAGGTTTTAATCTGGAGTAAATTGATAGAAGAATGGCAAGTTAAGTGGAACAATGGAATAAAGGTACAGTTTATTAAACAAGGTAAATCAAAACATAAAGCGTATAAGCAAGTCAAGGACAGAAGAGGCTATTTTCAACAGAATATTATTAGGGCACTCAAATTTAAATAGCACACTTAAAATAATAGTGAAACACCCAAACGGGTTTTGTAAACACTCTAAGGTTGAAGAAACAATAACTCATGTATTTCTTGATTGTAGAAAATATGAGCAAGAAAGAAGAATAATGATGGAAGAAATCAGGAATTACATTTTAGGGTTTTAATAAAATGGGCAAGTAAAATAAAAAGTAAAGTTGATTTTCGATTTTATTAGAGAAACGGGTTTGGTGAATAGATTGTAAAACTCTGTTCAGCCCCCCGGAGAAGAAGGAGGCGGGATCAGGTAATTTTAACAAGACTTATGGGACATACAAAACTTAATTCTTCACTTCATATTATAGGAAAACACAGTACAGGATTGTGTTAATCGTGTAATGTAAAGGAAACAGTTGATCATACTAACAGTTTTTACAAGTTATGAACATAAGGAATTAATTGCAAAGAGAATTACAGAATTTAGGATGCAATTAATTTTTAAACCTTAAACAAGGATCCGGGTAAAATAATAAAGCAAGTACAATTCAGTAAGAATAGTGGACTCAAAAATAGAATATACTAATCACAGTACTCCTAGTCTGAAATCACTTCACACCAGCACAAGTGGTGGCGGTATGCACCTAAAAGTTGGTATGCGACCCGCAAGTAAACCCTCAGAAGAAGAAGAAGAAGAAGAAGAAGAAGACGGACCGCAGATGTTCGTCTATGCACATGTGTTAATGCTCTGTGCAATGCGTTTTATGCGACGACGTAAGTACACATGTGTTAATGTGGCATATTTTGTTATTGTTCTATTAATGCTTATTGTTTACTTTGGAGACTTCTAAGCGTTTATCGCGTAATTTACCGCTGGAAATACACCAATTAACGGCAACCGCGCGAGTATTATCATACGGCACATAGTGTTTCTGTATTATTGCAACCTGTGTTTAGTTTATCGATAATGGGGACCAGGGAAGTGTTTCATAAAACAAGTTTACCAAGTCAGCCTTAGTTCAGTTTTTGCAGGTGGATATTTGTAGTATTATTATTATTGCAAGTCATCTTATTGTAACATATCCCTGCTGAAAAAAAAAAAAAGCATATGCTGGTTAAGTATGTTTTAGTGCTGGGATGCTGGTTTTAGCTGGTTTATGCTGGTCCTTGACCAGCAACATGAACTACTAAATTGTGAAGTTAAACAGTTTTTCACCGTTTTCATGTTCAAGATTTTCTGGGCAGGGTTAAATCATTAAACACACACACCAGCTGTTCTGTGTCCAGTTTAAGAGTATTTAAGTTGTGCAACTGCCATCTAATGGACATTTTAAGACACTGAACACTGCTTTTTTTATCATCATCAATCCTGGCTTTTACAGGGGTTTGAATAACAATTTCTGTACGTTTCTTTCTGACCAGCATAAACCAGCTAAAACCAGCATCCCAGCATCAAAACATGCCTAACCAGCATATGCTGTTTTTTTTTCAGCAGGGATGTCTCCATAGACTATTTATTATAATTATATATTTTTTTATTTGTTCTTTAGATCATTACAACATATATCATTGTCATAACTAATAATGGTTCAGATGACAGAAAGACTGAAGAATTTTCTGAAGAATATTTTCTCCAGTCAGCGATTCTCTCGGAAACCTATTCATATTTGGCCACCTCAGCCAGCTGAAATCTTAAATCATAAATATTCTTCCTAAATTGTAAATAATATTGGAGATGTATTTAAAAAGAAATAAATATGCAAATGTGTGTAATAACAACATTCTTGTAACCTTTGAAAGGGGAATTTCAGAACTAGAACCCAATGTTCTGGTGTGGTAATGAAGACTAGGAGTCAAAGCTTCAGTCAATCAAAAGCAGGTTTACTGAAGAAAATAGTTTGCAGTTTTATCAGCAGAAGTCAGCTTCAATACTCGCATGGAGTTTGTAGGCCGCTCTGAGTACATGTTCAAAACACCAGCAACTATACTCTAACAGAGGTTGCTAATTACGTCAATACATAGATCCTGATTGGTCCAGAACCTAGATAAGTGTGACATTTTCAACATATGGAAGACAAAAATCAAAGCTGTCTACAAGTGATTACACAGGCGACACAGATCAGAGGTCAGACACAACAGGATGTCTCCAGGAGGCTGTTTATGGCCCGCGACACCAACAAATGGCGAGAGCCTCCTCAGGATGGTCTTCCCGCAGTCGCGCCTGAGATACAGAGTTCCTATCTATCTTCAAGGTCGCCTAGCCCGGCAAGACTCTTTATCAGTGTGGCTTGATACACGCACACTTAACAGTTAGCCTCTTAGAACCAAATCAACAGAATTTCACTAATACAAGTCTAAGGGATTCGCATTTAATTTATTATCAAGAAGACATGTCATAGATATCCCGATCACAGATGTCCTGATCACAGCTGCTCACGCACTAAAGGGGGTCATCCTGACCTCCTGAGGTGTGATCTCGGGTAACTGAGAAAAGAGAGACTTCAACAGGCATAAAACTCATTCAGAGCACAATTTATTCTAACATCATGTGATTTTCGATTAAGACAACTTTCTAGCCACTACTAATATTAGACAACAAATGATATTAAGAGTTAAACACTGATTTATGAACTAGATCATTTACTAAAAAAGTGTAAAAATTAATAAGGATATTCATTTGTAAAAAGGCCATGATGTCTTCCGACTTCCACTCCTTCACCTTAATATTATAATTTGTGTTATTTGAACATGTTTAGTCATGAGACAATTAGAAATTGTATTTTTTCCAGTCAGCTGCAATACATGCTGGAATTTAGACTTCCATTTCTCAACTTTAAAATGGCTATGGAATGGAGTTTAACTTAATTTCAACAACAATAAGTAAAGACAGTATACCTGTAGTAAGTCACTTGGAACCTACTTCAAGCGTGTGTTTTTATTTTATTTTTATTTTATTTTTTTGTGCTAGGAGTCATGTTATTTAGGCTAATACTTGGAAAATGTTGACATTTAAGCGTAATTGGTGGGGCTGACAGACGGTCCCGTTAGACATCATGTTGCTGGTATTAAAGCCACTGGACCAAAGCCTGCAACCTGTTTGCACTATAAACTAGTGTGCTCATAATTAAGATAATGCATTAAAATAACATAGTAAAACACACCAAACAGCAAAACAAGCTGATTTGTACAGCTAAAAATAGCTGTATGTGGTTGAGACTGGAAGCCAGTTCTATAAAATTCACAAATGGCTGCCCTCATTTTTATAAGAATATAAAGTTGGATAGGGAAAATAGGGAAAATCAGTGTGTTTATATTTTAAGACAATATATTAATATAATATGGTAAAAAAAAAAAAAGTCTGCAGGTTTAAGCAACATACACTCTAAAAAAAATGCAGGGATATTTCAACCCAACTTTGGTTCACATGTGCACTCACCCAACTTTTGGGTTAAAAAGTTAATTTTAAAATTAATCCTAGCTGTCGGGTTAGACCCAAATTTTGGTTGAAAGAAGCTGTCACAATCTGTTTTGTACAGTTAAAATAAACTGGAAGTAAATGACACTGAAAGCTAGACATATTACTTTTACAAATGTTTCACTTACATAAATGCTTAAATGTGTAAATTGGTAAAATAGAGAGCACTAGATCCAGAATTAAAACGAAATATCACAAATCTTTTGCTATGCGTTTGATTACGCACAGACGACTGCACAGAAGCTAAAACGATTAAAGAGCACCAAAACTGTATTTATTGTTTGAATTTCTTAACGAAATCAAAAGAATTAAAAAATTTGAGACTTTGTTTCATTGTGATTTCTTGGGAGGCACATTATGTATTGTTCAGTTATCAACTGAAATAAGCATAGATAAACCAAAAGATCGACTGGGACTTGCAAATTGATATTGGACAAAAAAAAAAAAAAAATAGCTGTCACTGTGTGTGGTGTTAAACTGTTAAGCTGTTTAACTGTTCTCTTATATATTCATGTATAAACTAAGTAAACTGACTTATTGTTGATTTTGTCAGATCTGAGAAATTGATGTAACTGCTTGTTTGGACTAGTTTGGCTTTTTAAACAACTGAGCAGCATGCAAAAGCAACTTGGATTTGTGCCTATAATGTTTTAAAATGATAATATTAATTAATGGAGTTTTGGCGATGTATAATTTATAAAAATGCATCAAAATTATGAAATGTCAATCTATATGTCCTTTCACAGTTCTCTTTTTTTAATTTTTTAATAAGTTTATGAAAATTAACTTTTTGTACTTACGTTTCAGAGTTGATTGAAGAAAATGAAGAACTGAGTGAAGTTGAGAAAGACAATTGTGTTAAAACTGGAGTTGCTCTCAAACCAAAGAGAACTATTCAAAGAAAAGAAGAGCCAAGGAATCTTTCACCTTTGGAAAGAGTTTGCCAAGCAAATATGGATTTGATTTTCACATGAGAGTTCATACTGGAGAGAAGCTGTATGCATGTGATCAATCCGACAGAACATTTCTGTGGGCTTCAGACCCGAAAAGGCACCTGGAAGTTCATACAAAGGAGAAGATTTTTTCATCTGTACAAAATTTAAAAGAACATAAGAAAATGCATACTGGTGTGAGAGAGCACATGTGCATTGAGTGTGAAAAGACTTTTGCCTCTGTAAAGTGTTTAAAACAACACCAGAGGATTCACACTGGAGAGAAACCGTACACGTGTTCACACTGCGACAAGAGATTCAGACGGTCAGGACACCTGAGAAGACACGAGATGATCCACACTGGAGAGAAACCGCACACTTGTGATCAGTGCGGGAAGAGTTTCACAACAAAAGGACACCTTACGACACACATGAGAGTTCATACTGGAGAAAAACCATTTACTTGTGATCAGTGTGGGAAGAGTTTTGGTCAATCAGTAAAACTGAAGGAGCACATGAACATCCACACCAAAGAGAAGCTGTACGCATGTGATCAATGCGGCAAAACATTTTTGTGGGCTTCGATCCTAACTAAACACCTGAGAGTTCATACAAAGGAGAAGCCACATTCATGTCATTTGTGTGGAAAGAGTTTTTCACTTTATCAACATTTAAAAGAGCATGAGAAAATACACACTGGTGTGAGAGAGTACCTGTGCTTCGAGTGTGAGAAGACTTTTACTTCAGCGTACTGTTTAAAACTACATGAGAGAATTCACACTGGAGAAAAACCTTATAAGTGTTCACACTGCGACAAGAGATTCACTCAGTCAGGAATCCTGAAAGCACACGAGAGGATCCACACTGGAGAGAAACCTTATAAGTGTTCACACTGTGACAAGAGATTCAGTCAGCCATCAACTTTGAACTCACATGAGAGGATCCACATTGGAGAAAAACCTTATCAGTGTTCACACTGCGACAAGAGGTTCAATCAGCCATCAAGTCTGAAAATACATGAGAGGATCCACACTGGAGAGAAACCGTATCAATGCAATGAATGCGGGAAGTGTTTCAATCACTCATCTTCTCTACACAGTCATACAAAAAACAAGCACAGTAAGTAGATCATCTTCAGATCCAGCACTTTCAGATCTGATGCTGCGTCCTCAACAAATGTGAAACAATAATGCATCAAGCAATTAAATATCATCTGGAGAAATCTGTCCTAACCAGGCATTACAAGAGACATGACAAAGTTGAAGTTCATCTTCATCTTCATAACCAGCATATTCAAATCAACTCAATGATGGAGTTCCTCCCCAAAGAACAAAGTCAAAAAGTTGTATTATTGTGCTTTCTAATGAGGTTCACATTGTTCGATTGTCTTATAATGCATATGCATCACTTGTAGTTTGCACTCTATCATGAAGGAAAGCTTTTTACAAACTGTTCAGGAAGCTTAAGAACAGGCTATAACACTTTTTAAAAGAGACTGAGAATTTTATTTGTTCATCTTCTTTATTTTTATTTTTTTAATGACTGAGTTATTCATCCATGTAAGATGTTTTCAGGAAATGCATATGCAAGATGTACTGTCTTGTAGCTTTTTGTAAGTTGGGGGTGTTAAACGAGCCCTGTGACTAAATTATGAAAGACGTATTGATAAGCTCTAATGTTACCTGTTCTGCCTTCGATGCTGGGGAAATCAAGGAAATACACTTCCAATTTATTATTGCTGTATTAATGTTATCCAGCTAATTGAATCTTACCGACTGTTTGCAATATATAATATGCAATAATATCAAGACATTTGTCTGTGATTGGTTTTAGTTATTTGCAATCAAGAAGGGAGGTCTCTCTTGTACTTTAGGTCTGATTAGTCTATTTTTATTTTGTATTTAATTTTATTTTGATTGATTTTGACCTCCAGGGAGTATGAAAACAATATGGTGTTTTAGGTAAATCTTGATGACTTTATGGCTGCTACTTTATGGCCTGGTTTCACAGACAGGTCTTAGACTAAGCCAGGATTAAGTCATAGTGTAATTAAGACATTTAAGTCATTTTTATAAATGTGAGTTAGAATAAAACATTACTGGTGTGCATCTCGAGACAAAACAAAGGCACTGATATATTTTAAGATCAGTCAGTGCAAGTTTCTTTCATTTGAAACGGCTCAGACTTGCAGTTTAGTCTGGGACTAGGCTTAAGCTTTGTCTGTGAAACCGGGGGTATAAGTTTACACCACTGATCTATAATAGAGAACTGGATTGCTCATGATATGTCACAGAAAAAAGCCACTGTGTTGCCATATTTGGTATTCAGTATTTCTCCCATATTCTATTAATAATTAAGAGTAAATCACCTAACGAGTCAGTGTTTTTATATCTGAAGTGTTTCTTTCTTACAATGCAAATGTGCTTTGTGTAAAATCCTTAACAAATGTTTTACAAATGACAAAGTGCTTATTATGAAATCTTAAGATTTTATCATTTTGTGCACATACCTCAGTTCACCTTGTAAAATTATTAACTGTTCATGTAACCATGTTGTTGTATTGGTTTCATTTGTAATATTTAATTTGCAAATGTTTCAACAATTTCATTCACAGCCTGTATTTTAAAGCCGTTAATGTCAGGATTATGGTCTGTTTTGTTTGTGTTTCCTAGTGTTTTCCCCCCTATGGTTCCTATGTTCCCCTTGTGTTCAGTCTGTATTGGTTTGCCCTTGACCATATTTGGTCTTCCCCCTCGTTTCCTTGATTGTGCACACCTGTCTTTGTAATTATCGTTTGTTTCCTGAGTTTGTTGGTTTGGTCTTGAAGTTACGTTGTGGTTGTTTGTTTCCGTGTTCCTGTTTATTTTGAAATAGTTACGTTGTGTTTGTTTATTTC
>NC_133361.1:10193589-10233158 GCF_049309525.1 Garra rufa
CCACCCGCTGAACTGGAGTGTGAAGCAACAAACAAATTGGTTAAAAAAGAAGGTTAGAAGAAAATACTTAAAGGTATTATATTGACAAATATAGAACAATTGCAGATTTATAAAAATCATATGGAAACTATTGGGAATTAATTAAGTTTGAGAACATTTATTAATCAAGGAAAACTTGAAACTAAGTAAATATAAAGAAAGAACAATCAATTATTAGGGATATTTTTAAATTGTATGAAAAGAAAAAGCAAGCTTTGACTGATTGACTGATTTATTGCAAATAGAATTAGAAAATATCTATAAGGATACAGCAAGAGGAGCATTTATCAGAACTAGACTTATTTTTCACTAGTCAGAAATTCAACAAACTAACACACACACGCACACAAACACACGCACAGTTAGGCTTTTATTTGTGTGTGTAACAGTCGATCAATGGAAATGTGGTGAATGCTTCTTTTGACGGTGCTTCACAGGCTTTTTGCTGCTTCATTTTTATTTTATTTTTTATTTTTTACTAACCACCAGAAGCTTTACATTTTTCCCGAAACAGTCAGAGTCTCTGTGCTTCACAAGGCTTCACTGGCTTCAAAGAGTTCATCGGATGCAAAACTCACTTTTACATGTTTAAATATTAATGTGTGTTGGTAGTTTGTGTACATAACCATCCTACAATGATAAAATCCACCGAGTGGTATTTTTTAAACTTCAAAAGTAATATCCCCTTTTTAAAATCAGGTCATTCTCAGCTTCTTGTTGATGTGAAGGCACACAGACAGAGGCCACGATGGTTAATTAACATGAGCGCCTTACCTTAGAACAGTGGTTCTCAAACCTTTTTGGTCGCGCCCCCCTTTAAACCTATAAAAAAATCTGATCAAGTTAGTCTAAAAATTAGGATTGATGGGGTATGATAAAGTATCACTAAAACACTGTTAGGGAAGGGACAAAAGCAATTAATCAGACATATGGAAATAATTTTATTTTGATGTATTTTTTTTTTTTATCTCCCTTTTTTCAATACCAAATCTGTTAACTTCACACTCCAGATCAGTAGGTGGCAGATATGCACTTTTTCAAGAAGAAGAAGGAGACTCCCCTAGCTGTGTTGAAAACGAAAGGAAACTTGACAGTAAATACGAAAAAAAACCCGAACATAAACATCACATTAAGGTAAGTTTATTATCAGTTTCTGATATAAATTCGTATTATTATAGATGTTTTCTCATTCGCATCTCTTTCGTGTTAAATCCGATCTTTTAAGCATTAAACATTAGTTCTCTTATACATGTCACCGCTCTATTAATAGTGTATTAATGGCGCATGTAAAAGAGAATGAAGCTGTACAAATTCGTCCTCAGGATTAAAATGAGCTCTAGAGATTCTGCTTTTAGTTCAGATTTAGAATTTCGGATTCTTTACGATCGGCAAGATCAGAGAAGGAAATAAACATTTAACGTTGAACAGAAAACAGAGCGCTGTAGGCCGCGGACTTTCGCAGGCGATCAGCTTTAGTGAGAGTTTGGTTTTGACATACAGTGAAAAGTCTCAAATTATCTTTATTTGTATGTTTTCTGAGAGGTTTACCTTTCCTAAATCTTCCCTTTATTTTAAACAGTTGCATTTGTCCATGTGGAAAAACAGTTTATTCTGGGTTTAGCTTAGTTTAAAGCAATGCAATAATTAGTATGATTTACTGCAAAAGTCAACATATTGACATATATAATGATAACTACATGTAAGGTAACATTTACTCTTTGTTAAATGAAGCTTCGCTACACTGAAGATATCCTTCTAGGAAATGTAATGAGCTAAACTACAACAACATGGCAAAAGTAGTTTACTACATCTAAGCATTTTTTTAATGTAATTTTTCTATTGAACCAACATCATTCAAGTCAATGCTGTCTCTGTGATCAATAAAACTGTCAGTCATAAGGCATACAAGTTCAGTTTAATTGTTTATTAAACAACTCTTTCAAACTAATTTCGCAAATAAAAATCTGTATCATGTACAGGGTGGGATTTATCTCATATTGTATTGTATCATATGGCACCTGTTTTTAAATATTGAACGAATAAAACGGGGGAAATATATAGAATTGAATAATATATAGCCTATATATGAATGTGTGTTCATCAATTGATTGCATGTTGTTAGAGTTTACAGTGTTGACAGCTTCATAAAAAAATAGCCTATTGGAAGCGATCCAGGATCAGTGATCCATAGCAATTATATTTCCGGTTTGAACTTAAAGTAGCCTATAGTTTAAAAAATCTTTAGCCTTTTGCTTTTGTTGATTATTTTCTATTGATTCAGAAAACAGCGACGCTACCACCACGCTACTGAGAAACACTGTCAAACACTGCTCTTTTAGCTTTTGGCAGTCTGTAAAAATATGCCTCACATTTCTTGTCAAATTTGTTTGTAAAGTCAATGGCAAAGCTCTTTTTCTGTTGAGATGCGTTTTGTGATGTTATGTGCATACCCTCTATTAAATATTCAGCATATTTAGCTTAACCTGTTTTGTACATTAATTATTCAATGGATATAACATTATTACTAGTTCATGAGTCATTAAATGGGTCATCGGGTCATCAAAATTCACTTTTACATGTTGTGTAACATGAACTAAAATGGGGGGAGGGGTTGTATCCCAATAGTATTCAAATACTATTATTATTCCGGTTTTCTTTACACACTTGTGTAACGAACTAACAGTGTATTTTACAAATGTCTTTTCTTTTTTTTTGCTAGTGATAGTTTAAAAGACTGAAACATTATTTTTATTTGGTTGAAAAGACCTTAGCCGCTCCGTGCTTTTAGAATATAGGCTAAAAGCACCGAGCATATCTTTCTGGCTCAGTGCTAGAAAAGGCGAAAAAGCACGATTGAATTTAGCAGTGAACTTTTAAAATACACCAGTGATCGTCTGAATAAAATGGTTCAAATCAAAAGTTTTGGGGGGTTGCTGTGGGTGGAACTGAATCTGAGGTGTCACCAATGGCGTAGCAAGTCATCCCCAGGCCCACATGCAAAAAAAGTTGTACGGCCTCCAATCATTATGGGCTCCAACTCTACCTTGTTGATTCACAAGCTGTTTTATTTACGGTTTGCTTAGAAATAATATTTAACGTTTAAGTCTATTCATTACTTGTAGCATGCAAGTCTCAGCCTAAAAATTATATTAATTTTATGATAATATACAAACAATAAATGTGTTTTTACATTTTAATTTGTAGTGAGATGACTATATTCGCCTCAGACCAAACGGCATGTGAATCAATGATATATTCCTATTTTAAATTGCAGCATGAAATAAACATGAAAAAAATTTATGCATTTTAAAATAATAATAATAATACACACAATGTCTCATGAAATCACTCAAGTAAAAAAAAAAAAAAAGTCAGTAAAACATCTTGTGAATGGGTCGTAACATAACACTTTGCCTACACCGGAAAAGCAAACAAGCCTAGAACTTTGCCAACATTGTTTTATTTTTCTAATAAATCAGACAGTTAACTGAAGTTTTATTGCTGTTGTTATGTTAAATGTGAAGACAGGTTGGATGCCACAGACTTTTATTTTCACATTAACTTTACGCAATTTAACATGATTTTATTATATTAATTATTTTTAAGCATTCTAAATATGCATGTCTATGAGGCAAGAATTTGCTGAGTTTCGGATCATTTTTGCGAAGCACGCCTACTCAAGACAAAGACGGCAAAAAAACATGTTTGTTTTCTTTAGCTATTTTACGAATGCATTACATTTTGTTGATATTGTGAGTGCATACAAATAATAATAGACTTTTTGCAGTTCCCGAATGATGGATATCTCTTACCTTTATGAGCAAAAATTATGGCATAATTTAGGTTTCCATGTTGCCGCTTTCATTTTCCTTTTAGCTTTCACTCCCCACAAACGATCGGATATGCATCTAACAATGCTCATTTATTCAGGTTAAATGTTTTAATAAATATTGTGAGATGCATCAATGTCTACAGATGTTATTTTATGCAAGTCCCCTTGGTCGCTACTTTAAAAAACAAAAGCTTGAATTTAACAAACATAAAATGTTCCAAACACAACTCTAAATTAACTTAATAAAGAAACGAAAAGAAATCTAACCACTTTGCCAGTAGAATCCAAAACTAAAATGTTTTAATGGTTGCAACGCGGGCTCTGTTTTGATAAGTTGTCGGACAGGGACAGGGCTCGGGTCTGAGTGTCTCGGGCCAGGGCTGGGGCCATGGAGAACTCTATTCGTCCCCTCATTGCAATTTGATCAGACCCCTTGGTTGAAATCACTTTGGGTTTAGTTTTTCGCTTTTAAAATCATATTCTGAGGGTAAAGGGGTCTCCTTCAGATCATTTCAGGGGGCTTTAGGACATCATATATGCGGCTAAGCCTACAGCTGGTGGCATTCACATACTACTACTTCCACTACAGTTAGTAAACCATTAGTAAATGGAGTTCCACAAACTGCTTTTTTTTGTGTAGCATTAAGATTAGTTTTCCTGCAATTACTAGAATACTAATAACAATATTATGTGTCATTTGTTCTCTTGTGTTTTCATATGCAGGTGTCTCATTATGGAGGACAGAGAGAGCAGTGACAGATCTTCATCTCCTGATCGCAGCTGTGTGTCTCTGAAGAGTGACCAATCCATGAATGAGCCTCCTAAATTTAGTAATGGTCCAGTGTCATCTGATCACAGGTGAGATATAGTCTTGTATCTAAAATGTGTGAAGGTATATTTTGCACACACTTGAACTGAGGTTTGTGGAAAAAATGTTCGCCTCCCAAAGAAAAAAATATTTCAGCACCTAAAGTTAATTTTACATTTAAAATGCAAGCTTTTGGATGTTTGCACATTTAATGTTTCATTAGCCTCTGTGCTCTCTGTGCTTTCTAAATGCCTATGACTCGTTTGCTAAACATAACCCAGAATTACAATATGCCTTAATTCCAGTCAATCAGAGACCAGGCTGCTAATATTTGATTGGCTGCCTTGACCGCCAATCACTAAATTCCCTGCGATTTTCTTGTCTTTATTTTCCCCCTTCATGTCATAATAGAAAGAAAGAGTAAATGTTTATTGCAGGGGATAAGATAATAATATAAGCCTTTTGGAAAATCTTTTAGTGGTGGTCAGGTTTGATTTATTTATTTTTTCTTTGATGAGCCGCCACAAATAACTCGATGTATTGGGAAACACTGGACATAATCTATGATCTAAGTGATAAAAAAATTGAAAGAGTTCACACATATTGCACAGCCTGCTGCTTATGCTTAATAGACTCTGCCACGAATGATGATATCGTGGATGCTCTGTTCAGACAAATCAGCCCAATAAATTAGCTGGCTATTCGACCAGTAGACCTATATTTATAACTAATATAATTGATTATGAAAGCTGAAAGTGAAAATTCCTTATCTTCAGATGTGAACAATTGAGCAGGTTTTAATTGTGCAAAAAACTGTCTTCAGTGAAGGTCATTAAAGGGATGGTTCAGAGTAGATTTGACTTCATTGCTATGCACTCCGAAGCCCATCTAAATACCCCATCCAAAGTTTTTTTTTTCTTTTACCTTAGTCGAACATTTATGGAGATATCAGTTTTTCAAATGGCTTGCTACAGCAGTACATGGCACATCTGATGTATCTCGTAAATTGCACCACTAAACGTGCAAGTAGTCTGGTTTGGGAAAAGCACGTAAAAGTCCACCTACAAGTTGACATGCACACAGATGTAGTAGGAGGACTTTTACATGCTTTTCCCCAACCAAGGAAGTGACGTTGCCTTGTAGTTTTTGAGACTAGTAGTTCTCGGGTAAAACGTGTTTTTAAAACACTCATGATGGACTTACAAATGTTCCTATGCAGCGTTTTGAGAGTACATAACCTATTTACACTACTGTAGAAGTTTGGTAAGATTACTTGCACGTTTAGTGGTGCAATTTACAAGATACATTACATGTAGGTCAAGGTCAAGGAATTCTTTATTATCCCCGAGGGGCAATTTTTTATGCAGCCAGCAGAGAGAGTTAATACAAACAACATAGACATAACAATAACATAAGTGTACACCAACAACAGAACATAAAGACATAAAATACATAATAAAAATAAATAATATTAAAGTCAATATCAAACAATCAAGATAAAGTGTTTAAAAAACTGGTCACAATAGGTATAAAAATGTTCTTATATCTATTTGTCTTACATCTCTTGGATACAAATCTACGACCAGACGGAAGCAGTGCAAACTCTGAACACAATTAAGGGATGACTGGAATCATCCAGAATCAACCAGGCTTTTCTGAGTGCTCTATTCTTGTGCAGGAAAGGAATGTTAGCTAGAGTTACCCCAGCAATCTTGCTACATTCATTTACTATGCGTTGGAGACGGTTTTTGTTGTTCAGGGATAAAGACCCATACCAGCAAATAAAAGAAAAAGTAACAAAAGATTCAATAAAACAACTATAAAACATCTTCATAAAAGTGCTGTCCACATTAAAATGTCTAAGTTTGCGGAAAAAATGCATACTTTGGTGGGCTTTCTTACACACATTTTCAATCTGATGTTCAAATGTAAGTTTGCTGTCAATCACAGTCCCAAGATATTTGTAATTCTGAACAGTCTCCACAGCCTGACCATTTATAAAAACAGGGGAAATGACATTGTGTCCCTTCCTAAAATCAATGATCATCTCTTTAGTCTTACTAGCATTAATATCTAAAAAAGATGAATTGCACCAACTGATAAAATCTGACATCACAGGGCCGTGATCTTGATCATCTGAATTTAAAAGAGACACAATGACAGAGTCGTCAGCGAACTTAACAACATGGCGTCGTAAATGTTGACTTTGGCACATATTTGTGTATAGAACAAATAAAAGAGGTGAGAGAACACAGCCCTGTGGTGAGCCAGTGGAAGAGTTAAGAGCATCAGATAAAACATCATTGACCTTCACACGTTGGGATCTGACAGTTAAAAAATCCATCAACCAGCATAAAATACCCGAGTCAATGTTATGTGCGCTTTTTAACCGTTCCGCTAAAATGTGTGGCTGAATACAATTAAAAGCAGAAGAAAAGTCAATAAAAATAAGACGTACAAACGTCTTAGCCCCCTCTAAATGGGTATATACCATATTCAATAAAGTGCATAGTGCATCATCACCCCCCCTACCTGACCTGTATGCGAATTGGAATGGGTATAGATTTGCTCTTACAGTATTTAACAGAGCGTTTTTCACAATCCTTTCAAAAGACTTCATAACTAACTAAGTGAGGGAAACAGGTCTATAGTCAATTAACTGTTTGGGAGCACTGACTTTTGGCACTGGAACATTTATTGAATCCTTCCATATGCAAGGGACCTTGTGGAGGTTGAGTGAACAATTGAAAATAAAAGAGAAAATCTCTGCCAGCTGGTTTGGCACAGTTCTTAAGGATACGGCCACCAATGCCATCAGGGCCTGGGCTTTTCCTATCCTGTGTGTGCCTGAAAAACCTCTCAACCATGATCTTATTGATATGTATAGGGCTCTGCTCCGGTGTCACAACCTTAAAGGAGGTCTGTTCTTTACTGAAATCATGAATATTGAAACGGTTATAAAAACTGTTAAATTCATTTGAAAGTTCATAGTCAGACTTGTTGCCAAGGGAGATTGGGGCTAGGGCTGGGCCGAAAAACGATATCATATCGAATCGTGATAAAATTTATGTTAATAACGATGATAAGACATTTTTTGCTCGATATGGATTAATCTAAGAGCCAATCACACAGCAGAAATATGCGACAGCGGCCAATCAGCGTGCAGCATGCTTGTGCACGTCAAAGTACAAAGTTCATTTCCTATAGCACTTTGCGAAGCAAACTTAACACCAGGACGACAAAAAAAAAACAGAGTGGAAGCAGCGACGAAAGAGAAACTAACTCGAGTTATTATCCAAAGATGTTGAAGTTGTCGACAAAAAAAGGTAGCACGAATTCCGTAAGTGGTTTGACTATCTGAAAAGTGACTCTCAGCTCAGCTGAGAGTTTGGCGCGATTGTTAAAACTGAAACCGAAAGCAAAAAACGCACGCGCATTCAAAAGCAATTTTAATCCCCCTTGTTTAGAGAGTGACTCCGCAATGCGCGTAAATAAGGCTACATAAAATATCTAGGCTGTTATTAGTATGTAGGCTATGATAGGTTGTGTATGTCTATAGCTCTGTATCTTGATTGAAATAATCGGTCTCTATTTGCACTTTGAATAATGAGAGAGTAGCCTACTTTGATTATGGCTGAATTGTCGGCACTTAATACGATTAAGAAAGAGCTGTGTCGTAATTTTTTGAAATTTATACTGTAGATTGTTTAAAAATGCAGTGGTTGCCTCTAATTTAAATAGCTCAACCTATAAAAGAGAAAATAAACAATTGTGTTTATAATAATAAATAATAAATAAATAAATAAATGTGTTACAAATTATGTTTTTACAATAATTTTTTTTTTTTTTTTTTTTTACATTTACTCTCATTTACCATACAGACTTATATCCAATTAAGTCTGTATGGTACTACCAACCTTTCCACAGAGAAACAAACAGTGTTCCAACCAATCAGCGTCAGGGGTTTGGTGTTGTGGACTCTCCTACTGGTGCTGGGATGTGAGGGAGGCGGAGCGAAAGTCCACAACACCAAACCCCTGACGCTGATTGGTTGGAACACTGTTTGTTTCTCTGTGGAAAGGTTGGTAGTGCCGATTGTTTTTTTTTTTGGCTTATCTCGCGGTTTTTCACAGAAAATTTATGGGGCAGGCAGCGAGCAGATCATGATGAAAGGTCAGCTGAATTTGACACTTTATGTTTCAGGCTAGAAATCGCTGATACAACCTTTAAGTGCAGACAGTTCAGCCATAATCAAAGTAGGCTACTCTCTCATTATTCAAAGTGCAAATAGAGACCGAATATTTCAAGCATGATACAGAGCTATAGACATACACAACCTTTTATAGCCTACATACTAATAACAGCCTAGATATGTCATGTAGCCTAATTTGCGTGCATTGCGGAGTCACTCTCTAAACAAGTGGGATTAAAATTGCTTTTGAATGCGCGTGCGTTTTTTGCTTTCGGTTTCAGTTTTAACAATCGCGCCAAACTCTCAGTTGAGCTCTCAGTTGAGCAGTTGTCACTTTTCAGATAGCCAGTCAAACCACTTATATAACAGAATTTGTGCTACCTTTTTTTGTGGACAATTTCAACATCTTTGGATAGTAACTCAAAGTTAGTTTCACTTTCGTCGCTGCTTCCACTCTCTCTCTTTATTTTTATTTTTTTCACGTCCTGGTGTTAAGTTTGCGTTGCAAAGAGCAGTAGGAAATTAACTTTGTACTTTGATGTGAATACTCACGCTGATTGGCTGTTGTCGCATATTTCTGCTGTGTGATTGGCTCTTAGATTAATCCATATTGAGTAAAAAATGTCTAGAGCTTATCATCGTTATTAACATAAATTTAATCGCGATTCGATATGATATCGTTTATCGGCCCAGCCCTAGCGAAGAGGCACAATCTCACAAAAGTGTTTGTGTGCCCTTAGAGTGTGCCCATATACATATGTGTCAACTTTGGTGAAAATATATCATTTTGTTTCGGAGTTGACTGATGGCTGACTTTGTTTGCATTTATTTGCCACTTACTATAGAATTATTGGCAATTGGGCATTAGTGTTCCTGGCATGTTTTTTTTAATTTCCTACAGTAGTTTTGTGTCGATAGAAGTAATGGTTTCTAAGATATTGGCAAACGTTTTTTAAGCTTTGAAATGCAAGGTTGCACAAACCATAAGGTAAAACTTGGTATCACTGGACTAATACACCTAGCCGTTGCAGAGATAAAGCCTCACATCCATTTTTGGCATGCTTTTTGTAGAATTCGTTTGTGCGTTATTCGAGAATGGTTCGACTTATCAACTTGATTTCCATTACTTTTTGTTAGCATGGTCTGAAGATGATCTTAGCCAAGCTTGGTGACAAACTGCATAGGGCAAGTTCGAAAAAGTAGGTTTTACGAGCTATTGAAAGATGAAAAAAATTATAATAATAAATGAACCTTACAATTTTTGAATTTTGGCGTTCATTCGACTCGGCACGTGCCTTACGGTTTAAAAGTTATTAGCATAAACAAATTGAGATTGTGGACAAGTGGTGGTGCTAGAGAGTTGCTGTGGTTAATGTTGAGAGTGTCCTCTATCAGTGTCACTTTCCCGGTTCTGTACTCTGGTTTGGCTTCGTTTATAAAAAATAGCTTAGCTTTAGCTTAGTTTAAAACAATACAATAATTAAAGTCTGATTTTACTACAGAAATCAACATATTGACAAATAATGTTAACCACATGTTTCGCTGCCTGGTGTCCGTTTGTTTCTGTGAAGTTCAGTGATTCATTTGCTTCTGTCTTTTGTAGCTTTTGTCAGTCTAAAAATATGCCTCAGATTTTGTCGAATCTTTTTGTAAAGTCAATTGCAAAGCCTTTTTTTTTTAGATGCGTTTTGTGATGTTACATGCATACCTTCTATTATATATATTCAGCATGTTTAGCTCAACCTGTTTTGTACCTTAGTTATTTAATGGACAAGTGAGTCATTATAACTAGTTCATGAGTCATTAAACAGGTCATTGGGTCATCAAAATTCACTTTTACATGTTGTGTAACATGAACTAAAATGTTTCTTGGTAGGGCATGTACACAAAATCCACCCGAGACTCGACATCCACATACTACTACTACTACTACAGTTAGTAAACCATTAGTTTATGGATTCATGAGTATTGTGGTTTATCCACAAACTGCTACTGAGTCGGAAGTTCCACATTCTTTTGAATGTCATTGTTTTTGTAGCATTAAGCTTACTTTTCCTTCAATTACTAGAATACTAATCATAAAATGATGTATCATTTGTTCTCTTGTGTTTTCATATGCAGGTGTCTCATTATGGAGGACAGAGAGAGCAGTGACAGATCTTCATCTCCTGATCACAGCTGTGTGTCTCTGAAGAGTGACCAATCCATGAATGAGCCTCCTAAATTTAGTAATGGTCCAGTGTCATCTGATCACAGGTGAGATATAGTCTTGTATCTAAAATGTGTGAAGGTGTATTTTGCACACACGTGAACTGAGTATTGTGGAAAAAATGTTCGCCTCACAAAGAAAAAAGTATTTCAGCACCTAAAGTTAATGTTGCATTTAAAATTCAAGCTTTTGGATATTTGCACATTTAATGTTTCATTAGCCTCTGTTCTCTCTGTGCTTTCTAAATGCCTATGACTCGACACAACCCAGCATTACAATATGCCTTAATTCCAGTCAATCAGAGATAAGGCTGCTAAATTGTGAATGGCTGCCTTGACAACCAATCACTACATTCCCTGCATTACCAACAACTGCGTAAAAGGAAACAATCAGTGGATGCATAATTATGCAAGTTGGCATTCACACATCATATTTTACCAATTCTAACCATATTAGTCTTAATATCTACTAATTTTGTATAATTATTTATAACTAGAGGTCGACTGAAATGTTTTTTTCTCTGACAATCTGGGATTGTTGTGGGGAGAGTTAGGGATGCTCATTTCGGTTAATTTTCCTGACCGACAACCGCTGCTCGTTATCCGAACATTAACCGTTAACTGATAAAATTTGAATAATAAATTAGTTTAAAATAAAAATAGAATGCACGAGTATCTGTGATGATACATTAAAAATACAAGCAAATGTTTTATTTTAACGTGCAAACAGCAGCATACAGTGCAACATAAAAAACTGTATTGACATATAACTTAAATTATCACGCATCAGCAGCGGTTCTGAGAACAGAGAAAATCTGAATGAAAAAAAAGAATAATATAAATAGGCCTACACTAAATATGTATAAATTAAATAACTACCTAATTAAGATGACAAAACTAAAACACACTGAATCCTTTTATGCGCTTTGAAGAACTGTACCGGTCTTATTCTTCTCGTCGGACATAAAAATATATAGCAGGCCAGCCAATACCTCAGTGTGCCTAGTTTTTAACATGTCCACATGCTGTACGGATAGGCAGGACCGCTGCCTGTTAACTCTTAGATCCGCGAAAAAAACACCATCACAAAAACCCTTTCAATTTGCGGTTCGGGACTTCCATCCACTGTCATATGCGTGTGGAGAAGCGCGTGTTTTACAGCGTTCAGCAATAGCCAATCACAGACATGTATGTTGATTTGATTATCACTGTGGCCAATCAGAGGAGGCTATGTTACAATCCACTCACCAACCAAAGTGCCGGTTTCAGTTTTGCTGAAACTACACTTTCACGAACTCTCTTATTAAAACAAAGAAAGTGTTGGCATTATATAAATAAGAGATTAATTGTGCAGTGTAAAGGTTATTTTATTACTTTTTAATAACTTTATGAGATTGCGATGAACTACTCTAAGATGAGTGATAGCTTTCCAGTGATTGTAACGGGAGCGCCTATTGCGCACTTTCTAGACTATAATTCATTCAGAATTTGAATACATTCACTCACGGATTCACTCTCTAATAACCCAATATCGCCTCTTGCCATTGAGTTGCATATACTACATCTGTTTACTAAGTAAAGGTGAAGCGAAATATGTCTGTACAGCCACACTGCACGTGTCGACACGCGCGCGTGAGTAAACAGATAACTTACAAATAGCATTATTTTTTTCACCATGCAGCAAACGTTAAAAAAAAAAAAGAATAGAAAAAAACCCTTTTAAACCGTTTAACTGATAGTAATAATCGGTTAAAATTCTTACTGTCGGTTAACGGTTAAACGGTCAATATGAGCATCCCTAGGGAGAGTGAATAACCAGATGTGAATAACCAGATGTAAGGAGATTGCAACAGACTTTTCTGTTCTCATGTCAGATATGTAGGGTATAGGTATCCATTAAGCACACAGTCATTTCTGAGCTCAGATTAATGTTAAGACTTTTGCATATTATAAACTGGAACTTGATTGTGGGAAATAATTACCATTAGATCTAAAAGATGGTTTTAGCAACAAAGCGCTGATGCTACAGAACACAGTTAGCTGACTAGCTGTATATGATTGTGATTATATACACAATAGTTCATATTATATGAACTGTAAAATTACTTTACAGGCATTAAAAGCTTGTACTTTTAAATCCATAAATTTATAAATAGTACAGTTTATTGCTGGTCTGTAATTTTACACTGCTGTTATTTTTTAAAGATGTCATATTTTTGTACGATGAGCTTCAAGGAAAATCACACAGCTTTACTCTGACATTGATAAGAAAATTTATACTTTCATACATATTGTTAATAATAGTTGTTCATAATAAAATATGTATGAACTTAACATATGACCTAAATTATTTAATTAAAAAAAATAGTGTGTTTAATAAATATTAAATTAAATATATAAAAAACTGTTGCTGCTCCAGTTAAGCTCAGTGTGCTCTTTTTAATCTCTTCTACATTGAACGTCTATGTAATTACTTCATGAACACACTGACAATTATTTTCATTAATGATTTCATCAGTTATTGTTGCAGCCCTGCTTATAATAAATGAAACAGCAGACAGAACTAAATGAAGAATGATTTCTGTGTTTATCAGGATCTTCAGGAAGAGGAAGAGATCTTCATCTGCAGATCCCAGCTGTGTGTCTCTAAAGAGTGACAGATCCATATTGTTTCCTCATCCTAATTTCAGTATCAATCCGGTGACCTCTGACACCAGGTGAAGATAAAAACTTTGTTATGATTGAACTGCTTTATGGGACTCAATGCACACATACAGGACTTGAGTTTTTTTTTTTTTATCAAGCTAGCCCAATGTATGTGAGTAGGGCACTGTTTTAAATTCAGGTATGCCAAAATCCAAAATATGCAAAAGTGCTTAAGAAATTAAACAAAGTGTGAAACCATAGATGCATATTTTTTAAAACACCTGCTTTCTATCTTGACTGCTCATTTAAAAAGATTAAATAAAATATGCATTTTACAATCATGTAACAAATTTGCAATGTCCACACCATAAAGTAAAGACTCATAATTCATCAGCATTTAATCATAAGCAGTCATCTGTTATAAATATGCTCTAATTACTGATTGTGAACTTTTCTGAAATCACAAGAAATTATACTGAAAATAAAAGACTGACATCTCTGTTGGTGTAGATTTAAATTGATATATCCTGTATTTTTAGATTATATTTAATCTGTTCTTCATGTGGTATTTCAGCAGAGCAGATCAAGAGCGAAATATCTCTCAAGGACCCACATCTGTCTTCTGTCTGAACAACACAAATGTTACAGTGTCTCTGAATAAACATGTTCAACCAGTGACTGATGAACTACAAAGAGTCAAAGAACAGTTCAAAACAAGCATGAAGAGAAAGTATGAGAGATTATTTGAGGGACTGAAACTCCAGGAGAATGAAACCATCTTGAACAGAATCTACACACAGCTCTACATCATAGAGGGAGAGAGTGAAGGAGTGAATAAAGAACATGAGGTTTTACGGATGGAGAAAACAGCCAGAACACAACATTTACAAGAAACTCCAATCTACTGCAATGACATCTTTAAAGCCTCACCTGAACCAGGATATAATAAGATGATGAAGAAAGACCAAATCAAGACTGTTCTTACTAAAGGCATCTCTGGAATCGGAAAAACCATCTCAGTGCAGAAATTCATTCTGGATTGGGCTGAAGGAAAAGCCAACCAGGATATAGATTTTATGTTTGTGCTTCCATTTCGAGAGCTGAACTTGATCCGAGATCATCAGTACAGTCTTCACAGACTTCTGCTGGGCTTTCATCCTGAACTTCAAGATCTGGACTCAAAGATTTATGAGAAGTGTAAAGTTGTGTTCATCTTTGATGGCCTGGATGAAAGCAGAATCTCACTAATGTTTTCAGATGATCAGAAAGTTTCTGATGTGACTAAGACTTCATCAGTGGGTCTGTTGATGTCAAACCTCATCAAAGGAGAGCTGCTTCCTTCTGCTCTCATCTGGATCACCTCCAGACCAGCAGCAGCCAATCAGATCCCCTCCCAATACATCAACCTTCTGACAGAAATTCAGGGATTTAATGAGCCTCAGAAAGAGGAATATTTCAGGAAGAGAATTAGTGACCAGCATCAAGCCAGAAGAATCATTTCACACATCAGACGAGCAAGAAGCCTCCACATCATGTGCCACATCCCCGTCTTCTGCTGGATCTCATCCACTGTGCTTCAAAAACTCCTGAAAGAAGATCGGAGTGCAGAAATCCCTCAAACTCTGACTGAAATGTACATCCACTTCCTGCTGATTCAGATCAACATGAGGAACCAGAAGTATGAAGAGACAGATCCAGAGAAACTCCTGCTGTCCAACAGAGAAGGGATTCTGAAACTTGCTGAAGTGGCTTTCAAACAGCTGATGAAGGGCAATGTGATGTTCTATGAGGAGGACCTGATTGAGAGCGGCATAGGCGTCACTGACGCCTCAGTGTATTCTGGGATTTGCACTGAGATCTTTAAGGAGGAATCTGTGATTCATCAGAGGAAAGTCTACAGCTTCGTTCATCTGAGTGTTCAGGAGTTTCTCGCCGCTTTTTATCTGTTTTACTGCTGTTTGTCAAAGAACAAGAAGCCGCTGGAGATTTTTCTGCATGAATTTAGATCTTACAGATCTAAAGTCTCTCTGTATGATCTACTAAGGTCAGCAGTATACAAAGCACTCCACAGTAAGAATGGACAGCTGGATCTGTTCCTGCGGTTCCTGCTGGGCATCTCACTGGAGTCCAATCAGAGACTCTTACAGGATCTACTGACACACACAGAGAACAGCTCAGAGAGCATCAGGAGAACCACAGAGGACATTAAAAAGAATATCAAAGATCCAGGTGATCGTTATTATCTCTCAGCTGGTCAGTCCATCAATCTGTTCCTCTGTCTGCTGGAAGTGAAAGATCAGACTCTATCCAGAGAGATTCAGGAGTTTGTGAAATCAGACAAAAACTCAGAAAAGAAACTCTCTCCTGCTCACTGCTCAACTGTCGCCTACATGCTTCAGATGTCAGAGGAGCCGCTGGATGAGCTGGACCCCAGGAAATACAACACATCAGATGAGGGGAGAAGAAGACTGATAGCAGCTGTTATCAACTGCAGAAAAGTTCTGTAAGTGTTTAATTATTAAGTTAAATACAACCCAGTCACATGTGAAACTCGTTCATTAAATCATCAGCAGGGGAAGCAAAGGGGCGGTCGAAAGCATTGATTAGTATAGCTGCAGTTGAGACATTTTCACTTGTGAATGAAGACAAAATAATGAAATAAATTACTGGAAGTATTAATTACTATAATAATATAGCATTATAACATTTAATCTTCATTTTTTATTCATCATAAATGCTTAACATTTCAGCTCACTTTAGTGACAGCAGTTCTTGAAATCTTTTTACTTTTTACTGCACACTTTAAAGGGGTCCTATTATGCTCTTTTACAAAGTCTTTATTTTGTTT
Source organism: Garra rufa (assembly GCF_049309525.1). Taxonomy (NCBI): domain Eukaryota; kingdom Metazoa; phylum Chordata; class Actinopteri; order Cypriniformes; family Cyprinidae; genus Garra; species Garra rufa. The sequence continues at coordinate 10,210,163 of NC_133361.1, forward strand.
TGGGTGTGTACTTGAACATGCTCTCATGCTTGGTGGTTCGAAAAACACATCATTTTTCACATAATTTACTTTCACTTTTTCAGTCTCACTGTGTTGTGATTGGCAAACATGTAGACCGCGTTCCGCCCTGCGTTTGCCCTTCCCAAAGCGTTTGCCCTTCCCAAAGCAGCAAACTAGATTAAAGTGATTCTTACGTTTTTAATATGGATATTTTTTTACAAAATCTCATCTGATCACTAAAGAATTTACCGACCACCCTGGAGCCATGCGAGGCAATTTGTTATTATGGTTCGACTTGTACTACAGTATTGCTGGTCCTATTGTCAGCCCCATGAGATTGCGATACATGATATTATCATTATTGTGCTAAAGTATTTATTATTTACATGTCCGAAACCATAAGGTTAGTGACGCTATCTACACTGTTTGATGAATAAATGTCTTACCACACACTGTACATCTACGGTGTGGCACCGACGTGTCCACGGATGATCAATAGTCAGTGTTTGTGTTTACATCATCCGCGAATCTGCATGTGTTTGAACCCTCAATACGGCACGTCAATGGCATGGCTCCAGCATGGATTTCGGAGCAGTTCATGGACTCTTTAGTTAAAGCTGAGATGACCTACGGCTCGCTGAAGTATCCCAGAAGAGGCTGTCCATAAAACGTTGCTAAAGTTAGGCGAATCCCCCACCCATGAATGATTTGGATTTCCGTAGACAGGATACCACGTTGTGACATCATTGCATGAGGAAAACAAATGCTGTAGTCCAAAGGAGTCATTTCATTGTAGTTCTTGAAAAGGGACTTTTAAAAAACAAAATATCTCCCTTTGGAGTGGACTTTTAGATTTTTAACTTTGTAGATGATTTTTATGCCCAAACATACACGCCACACACTGGCTAAAGTTTAAAAAGTGAAAAAGCATAATAGGACCATTTAAAGAGATCTGCATTATGCCATAAAATGAATAAAACTATAGGAAAGTGGATTACTGTGAATGGGAATATTATGAGTGATATAGGTCTAGTATTCTAACACCTCTACTGTCAGATTTGTGATAATATTAATGTCACAAAAGTTTAAAACTTATATTTCAGCAGGTCACACACGTACATCAGGTCCGTAGCCAGCCTTGTCATTTGAGTTGTAACTAAAAGCTTAATAAAGAACTGAGAATAAGTAAATCAAATTATTTATTTGCCAAACAGGGGTAATTTTCTGTAAATTTCAGTTACAGAAGTTAGCTTATAATTGTGATTAAATGTTCAAATCCTGTCATACTCTGTTCTCTCAGGACAAAAAACTGGCAACCCTCTATACATATTTTCTTAAATTTGATTTAATCTCTTCTAGATATTCTGGCTGTGGTCTCTCAGATCAGCATTGTGAAATTGTGTCTTCAGCTCTACAATCTTTAAACTCTGTCCTGAGAGAAATAGATCTGAGTAACAATGGCCTGCAGGACTCTGGTGTAAAGATTATTTCCAATGGACTGAAGAGTCCAAACTGTCAGCTGCAGATACTGAGGTATTTAAAAACATATAAGTGGTCATTTACAGTCAGCTGGTCAAAATATGTGTCTATAGATGATCTGGCCGTTGATGTGTGTGTGTTCTGCTCTCTTTCAGTCTTGCTGCCTGTAATCTCACTGCTCAATGTTGTGAGAGTTTGTCATCAGCTCTACAATCCTCAAACTCTGTCCTGAGAGAGCTAGATTTGAGTAGCAATGACCTGCAAGACTCTGGAGTAAAGTTTATTTCTGATGGACTGAAGAGTCCAAACTGTCAGCTGCAGATACTGAGGTATTTAAGGACCTATAAGTGGTAATTTACAAGCATACTAAGGTACTCATTTTTTAAACCTATTGATGATTGAAATGAGAAATTGCCAGAAATGCCTATCCCTAGTCTGTAGATAATCTGACTGTTTGTATCTGTAGGCTGTCTGGCTGTTTGGTGACAGAGGTAGGCTTTGGTTATTTGTCTTCCGCTCTGAGTTCTAACCCCTCACACCTGAGAGAGATGGATCTGAGCTACAATCACCCAGGAGATTCTGGAGTCAAGCTGCTCTACCACAAACTGGAGGATCCAAACTATAAACTGCAGATACTCAGGTATTTTAAACAGTAATACTTGCATACTGAACCTGTATGTAAATGATACAAATCCACATTAATGTGTGTTTGTGTGTTTATAGTGTGGACCATCAAGGAGAGATCATGATGACAGCAGGACTACGAAAGTGTAGGTCTACAAATACACACACACACACATAGATTGTTGTTTGACTGTATCACTGATCTCATCTCATAGACTTTCACTGTTTCCCCTCTTAAGGTTAATAAGAGTCTTTCTATAAGGTCTTTTTTAAAGGGTTAGTTCACACAAAATTCTGTCTTTCATGTCATATTGCTAATACATTCTCTCCCCCACTACAATCCCTGCCAGACCTGAGACACGAACCTGCAACCTTCGGGTTACAAGTCCAACTGTCTAACCCAGGGGTACCCAACCCTGTTCCTGGACATCTACTATCCTACAAACTTCAGCTCCAACCCTAACCAAACACACCTGAACCAGCTAATTAATCTAGCACTCTAGCATTAAGGTAGCACTTGATAATTACAGAGAGCTGTGTTGGAGCAGGGCTGGAAGTAAAGTCTGCAGATAGGTAGTAGGGTTGTTCCGATTCCGATACTAGTATCGGAAATGCCGCCGATACCACAAAAAATTCTAGCATCGGAATCGGCGAGTACTTGAACCCATGTACCGATCCGATACCATTTTCTTAAACAAGATATGTTATTCCCGCTAGCAAATCAGAAGCCAGTTCTTCTTCGCTGCTCAGAATGCATACACAGGGAGAAGTGCTGTGTTGCCACAAGCAACCACTGTTGAGAGCAGCGAAGAAGAAATACAAACATGCTACCAGCATGTCCGCTGTTTGGCATTATGTCAGACTGAACCAAGCAGCCAGTAAAACGGCGTGTGTAAGGCTTCATGATTTCTGCGGAAAACACGGACGGAATCGCGGAATCCAATCATAAAACGGAATTTACAGGTTAACGCGGAACGTCACGGAATTTGTCAAAGTTTGGATGTATTAATCAAATGTAGGTCAGACTCATTACTCTCAAATCAAATCGTGATATGGACTAATATTAAGCCGCATATCGACTGTTTAAATATGAATTATGCGTGGCTCTGTGTTAATATAACTTACTTTCGTGAGCGGTCACACTGGTGCGGCCCCCAAGTTGTTCAACTCATAAGCACTGCCATTACTGTTTCAGATTCGACTCAGATAAGAAACAAAAAACGGCACACGAAACTAACATGATACTTTGAGCTGCTCAGCACTTACCGTTTATCAGCTTGGACCGCGCAACGCAAACAAACTTGCACGAACCCCGAACAGCTTTATTCGGGAGCCAATGTTCATTTTGCGACACTATTACAGCTGCGAGATCTAGTGAGAAGCGTTTGAAAATGCCGCACAATGAATAAGGTTGCTGCGAGATCTAGTGAGAATCTTTCAAATTCTGCCCAAAATTCTCTGTTATAAACAGGGCTGATGTACATCAGAAAACCAGATTAGTAATGCCAACTATATAGAAAATATTACTGTCAAATGTATGTCAGATGATAAAAATACTCTAGTTCACTGTATATATCACTGTTTGTTTGTTTTATTAAGGGATAGGTCTGAAGCACACCATAAAATAATTTATTAGTATAATCTACAGCTGTATATAATTACACACCCAGGTATCGGATTAGTACTCAGTATCGGCCGATACCCCGTGCCCAGGTATCGGAATCGGTATCGGGAAGGAAAAAAGGGTATCAGAACATCTCTAATAGGTACATCTCCAGGAACTGGGTTGAACACCCCTGGTCTAACCGTTAGGCAACAGCTGCCCCTTTAAGCTTGTTTGGCTCTAAATATACTGTATGTATATAAAATATGAAACCAAGCCATGCTTTTTTATTTTTCCTCAGTAAATCACACATAATTTTGTTATAGTTTGTAGTTTTAATCCTGACTGCTAGATGGAGCCAGAGCTAGAAAGTTAGAGCTAGAAACTCTAACAAAATAGCTTTCAAAACTGTTTTCACCAACTGTACACACAAGCATCAATTGATCAGTTTTACACACCAAACTCCACACTCATATAACAAATGTAAAATTGGCCTATTTTGTGTGTTCAGGGTGCAGAGGAGTTTGTGGATTTACATGTACAGTGGGTACGGAAAGTATTCAGACCCCCTTAAATGTTTCACTCGTTGTTATATTGCAGCCATTTGCTGAAATCATTTAAGTTCATTTTTTCCTCAGTAATGTATACACAGCACCCCATATTGACAGATAAACACAGAATTGTTGACATTTTTGCAGCTTTATTAAAAAAGAAAAACTGAAATATCACACGGTCCTAAGTAATTAGACCCTTTGCTCAGTATTTATTAGAAGCATCCTTTTGATCTAATACAGCCTGAGTCTTTTTGGGAAAGATGCAACAAGTTTTTCACAAGTGGATTTGGGGATCCTCTACCATTCCTCCTTACAGATCCTCTACAGTTCTGTCAGGTTGGATGGTAAACGTTGGTGGACAGCCATTTTTTAGATCTCTCCAGAGATGCTCAATTGGGTTTAAGACAGGGCTCTGGCTGGGCCATTCAAGAACATTCACGGAGTTGTTGTGAAGCCACTCCTTTGTTCTTTTAGCTGTGTGCTTAGGGTCATTGTCTTGTTGGAAGGTAAACATTCGGCCCGGTCTGGCCCATCTCTGGAGCTCAGCCACAGTGATCTTTGGGTTCTTCTTTACCTCTCTCACCAAGGCTCTTCTCCCCCAATAGCTCAGTTTGGCCAGATGACCAGCTCTAGGAAGGGCTCTGGTCGTCCCAAATGTCTTCCATTTATGGTTTATGGAGGCCACTGTGCTCTTAGGAACTTTAAGTGCAGTAGAATTATTTTGTAACCTTGGCCAGATCTGTGCCTTGCCACAATTCTGTCTCTGAGCTTTTCAGGCAGTTCCTTTGACCTCATGATTCTCATTTGCTCTGACATGCACTGTGAGCTGTAAGGTCTTATATAGACAGGTGTGTGGCTTTCCTAATGAACTTGAATGAAATGAATGATTTCAGCAAATGGCTGCAATATAACAAAGAGTGAAACATATAAGAGGGTCTGAATACTTTCTGCACCCACTGTATATGTGTAAATGCACTGTATGTACAATTTGTCTGCACAACTGATGAACTTTACAATTACTGAACTGAATCAATGCTGAACTGACCTGAGCTTTAGAATTATACTGTTGGGTTGTTAGAGCTGTTTAACAGCATAATCTCAATCGGTTACAGCTTTGAAACGATCTGTATTCTATAAAATGTTAAATAAAACTGACTTGACTTGCATCATCAACCCACAACCAGGTTTAGATAACACTTGTTCACTGTTTTAGGCCTGGCAGTGGACAGATCCCAATCACTAGTCTCTGTTCAACAGCTTTCACTATATTAGTGAGCACATTTGTGAATAGTGAAGACATTCTGGCCTTTGCAAATATAGTCAGCACACTGTTGTCACTCTTGTGTTGTTCTTAATGTTTTGTTCTTCTTGTGTTCAGATGTGTGTGATCTCACACTGGATCCAAACACAGCAAACACTCGACTTATTCTGTCTGATAAGAACAGAAAGATCACATGTGTGAAAGATCGTCAGCCTTATCCTGATCACCCAGAGAGATTTGATGAGGAGCCCCAGGTTCTGTGTGTTGAGAGGCTGACTGGACGCTGTTATTGGGAGACTGAATGGAAGAAACATGCTGAAATATCAGTGTCATATACAGGAATCAAAAGGAAAGGAGGGAGTGACTGTGAGTTTGGATTCAATGACAAATCCTGGAGTCTGAACTGCTCTGATAAAATATTCTCTGTCTGTCACAATAAGAAAAGCGCTGCTATCCCTGCTGGTCGTTCATCCTCTAATAGAGCAGGAGTGTATGTGGACGTGCCGGCTGGCAATCTGTCCTTCTACAGCGTTTCTGGCACACACACACTCACACACTTACACACATTCAACACCACATTCACTGAACCTCTCTGTGCCGGTTTTAGAGTTGATACTGATTCCTCCGTGTCTCTGTGTGATATTAAACAATAGAGAGACTCTGGAAATCTTTCAATGTTCACCTGCACACAAACGTAATTTAATTAGTTTTTCATTGTCCTCTAAAACTTATAATGTAGCTATTATGTAATATTTAATAGACTGTATGAGTAATCTTATGTGACTGAGATTAGCAGAATGAAACACAGAGGCGGAATTTACTCAGAACAAATCCATCTCCTGATCGTCGTCTTTTTTTTGTGTTTGTGCTGATTTATCACTCAATTGACAATGAATTCTGTACAAACACTCACAGTATCACTCCTGAACACAGTTGGTTTCTAGAAGGGATAATAATTGAACTATTTTTAACTTACTGTTACATATTTGATGTAAAAAAAAAAAAAAAAGCAGGCACATTTTGAACGTACTGCATACTGGTACTGGATGTACATACAATATACTGCATTCTAGGTAATATTTGTCATTTTCAAGAAAGTATCATACTGTAATGATACTGTGAATTATCAGCTTACGTCGACACTCAGATCCAGATGTTTTATTGTTTGGTTTAATGTTTCCATTGTGGAGATCAGATTACAATAAATCATTAAACTAACCTGTTTTGACCATTTACCTTTGTTTCGGCACATTCAGTGAAAAAGATCAGACCACAGCATCACCAGGATAAGGGGAAGCCACATGAGCCCCACATTTATGCCAAATCTGGTGAAACACTTGTCTTAGGCCCCTCTGTCCACACTTAAGCTATGATATGTGTATGTATTTATTTATTTATTTTTAAATGGGAGTTTCAGGTTGTTTATTGATCTTTCTCACAGCTTTCAAGATGGCGCCCTGAACAGACTTATATTCATGAGGTCCGCAATCCCAATTTGTGTATGTAGTAAATTTAGTGAAACGAATAGCATATTTTGAATGATAGTCTTTATTTAGGATTTTAACTTTGTAAACAATGACAATGGGAGGTTCCGAAAAGAGAAAAAGTGCAAAAAAGTTGAATACTCCTACTGCGAATGTTGAAACGACAAGCAATGGAGCGTCATGACAACGCTTCTGCAGTCGGTGTACTGAAAGATAATCTGCACGATTACTTCGAACAAATTGATGATTCTGAGATTATGCTGATGGAGGAGATATTCCCGCCGTTGCCCGAAACGCTGTGCGACTCCCCGGCTGGTAAACTGAGGAGAACAGATAAAGTACCGCCAAATACAGTATGTATCTCTTCACAATTATCCGAGCTTTCTCAGTTGGTGAAAAACAGATCAGACGGATTGGAAAAGTTAATTGGCGAAAACTCGCAAATGATTAAAGACATGAAAGATGTGATCAGCAGGAACACGGAACAAATCTTCGGAATGATGGAAACTATTGAGTTTGTTTGCTGCGAGGTTAAAGAGTTGAAAGAAAGAGTTAACTTTATTGACTCGCGCACAAAAAAAAGAAGAGCTTAATTCTACTGAGCATGAAAAACGCCTGGCTCATCTAGAAACCTACACTCGCAAATGGAACTTGAGAATCCATGGTATTCCAGAGAAGGAAAAAGAAAATGTCCGTCAGGAGGTTATCAACGTGTGTCAGAGTCTTCTGCCACAATTCAAGGATAAATTCCCAGATGTCATTGATGTGGCACATCGTCTTGGCCGTCCCAACCCACACAAAAAAAGGCCGGTCTTCCAATTCACCTTGCGCTTTTACCGAGATGCCATCTGGCGTGCCACCAAAGATGCTGACTTTCTGATTGAGAACCGCCTGAAAATCACGGAAGATCTGTCACCGGCCGACAGAGAGAGGAGAATTAAGTTATGGCCTGCTGTTGAAAAAGCCCGAATGGAGAACAAACAGGCTTTTTTCGTCGGTGGACGTGCATTTGTAGATGGTACGGAAATTTTCCCTCCAGTTTAAAAGTTAAAGGATTTGACTGGATCCACCTCGTTTGCTTTTGCTGAGGTGACTGAGTTTGTTGTGGGGTTCACTGCTTTTTTTGGACTTTACTCTGATCCAGTTTTTCCCTATTCTCTCCCTCATTTTTGATGTTGTTGTACTGAAATGGTTAATTCATTCCTAACTTTATAAAGAGATTGTTGTCCTCGTCCCATTTTATAAAGCTTCTGACCAGTTAGGTTCCTTGTTTCAGTGATACTTAGTGTTTATACTTGTTCTTAGGTCTTGTTCTCTTCTTGATCTTATTTAATTAGATTTTTATTTTTATTATTATTCTTTTTTCTTTTTTCTTATGTCCTTGTCTATTATTTCTTTAAACTGTAGAGGGCTATAATAATAGTAATAATCTTAAGCGTAAGGCGTTTTTTTTTTGTATTCTAAACGTTTCAATACTGACTTTTGCTTTTTACAAGAATCTCATTCAACTGTACAAGATGTAAACTTATGGAGGTCACAATGGGGATTAGAAATGTGGATGTCTCATGGACATGAACATTCTGCTGGAGTTTGTATTTTAAAAAATAATATTAGTGGAAAGATTTAGTTTATTGACTGTGATGCTAATGGGCACTTTATTTTACTTGCTTTACAATTTGCAAATTTGACTAATGTTATTGCCAATATCTATAATTCACCTAAAGATAATGCGTTTTTTTTTTTTTTTTATAAATTAGGAACACGTTTAAATCATATGTTATCTAAATTTCCAAACTCTCCCTTAATTTTTGGTGGTGATTTAAATGTAGTTTTAAATAATACCTTAGATAGATGGGCCCCCCCAGCCATCTAATACTAATTCTGATTATTTATTATTTTTATGCAAAAATTTTCTGTTGTTGATGTGTGGCGAGAAACGCATCCCTTGCAAAAAGTGTATACTTGGAACAATAATTCATTTACCAGTCAATCCCGTCTTGATTTTTGGTTAGCTTCAACAGAACTATCAAATATTAAGACTGATATATTTCCCTCTCTGTTTTCTGATCATAAGGCTATTTTTATATGTGTTACTTTTGTATCTTCTGATTCCATGTCTAAAAGATCATCATTTTGGAAGCTTAATACTTAATAATGAAGTTTGAGATAAAATTGACAGCTTAATTTCCTTTTATTGGAATAAAGCTAATAAAGAAAATATGTTTTGCAGTAAATGGGAACTTCTAAAATTTGAAATTGGGAAATATTGTAGTTTGTTAGCGAAAACTAAAAAAATTAATGAAGATCAAATTATGGCTAGAATTACTACTTTATCACAAAAAAAAAAAGAAGATCTTACAGACTCAGAGAGAATTGAGCTTATAGATCAGAAACATATCTTGGAGAACATATATAAGCAGAAGGCTGAAGGTGCAGTCATTAGATCTCGTCGGAATTGGTTAGAGAAGGGTGAGCAGAATTCTGCATATTTCTTTAGGCTGGAAAGGCAGCGAATTAAAATGTCTATTCAGAAACTGTGTATTAATGGAATTGTAACTGATAACTTAAAGGCAATTGCAGATTTTTGTGCCAGTTTTTACAACGACTTATACTCCTCTAAATTTCGTAAAGAATCTGCAAAAAAAATTTTTTTTGATTCTTTATCAGATATAAAAAAATTGTGTTGAAGATTGTAGTTTATGTGATGTTCCTATTAGTCTATCAGAAATTGTTGTCTCTATTAATAATAATAAAAAAAATAAATAAATAAAAAAATCCCCTGGTTCCGATGGGCTTTCTGCAGAAATTTATAAAGCCTTCAATCAAAAATTGGCTCCTTTTTTACATAAAATGTTTTTAGAGAGTATTGAAAAAACAACACTTCCTCCCTCTTTATGTCAGGGTCTAATAACGTTAATACCCAAGCCCAACAGAGATCCCCTTTTAATTGAAAACTGGCGTCCAATTTCTTTGTTGAATACTGATTATAAAATTATCGCCTTAGTTTTGGCAAAGAGGTTAAAATCTACTCTTAATAATATAATTGATGAGTGCCAATCCGGTTTTATGTCTCAAAGACATATTTCTAATAATATACGACTGGTCTTAGATTTGCTGGATTATTCAGAATTTATCTCAACTGAGAGTTTTATTCTCTTTCTTGATTATTATAAAGCTTTTGATTGTTTAGAACATGATTTTATGTTACAGGTCATGCACAGATTAGGTTTTGGTAGTTCTTTTGCAATTGTATTAAGATGCTTTATAATAATGGGAATGGTTCTATCTGGCTTACTAATGGCACTTCTCCTAGATTTTCTTTAAAACGTGGGGTAAGGCAAGGTTGCCCCATCTCCCCATATATTGTTTTATTAGTTACACAATATGTTTTCATATTAAAGAGAGCACTGTGAAGGGTATCTCTGTTGCTGGAACTGATTTAATTATTAGCCAATTGGCTGATGACACTGTGTGGTTTTTGAGAGATGCCTCTCAGATCCCAATCGCTTTAAAGTCTCTCTTATCTTTCGCTAATGCTTCTGGACTTGTGTTAAATATTACTAAATGTGAGTTACTCCCCGTTAAAGATTGTGCTGCATCTTCTATTTGCAACATTCCCATCAAAGATAATGTCAAATATGTAGGAATCAAGATAATGAAAGATAGTAAACTAAGATGTCAAGAAAATTTTAAGCCAAAGAGAAAACAAACAAACAAACAAAAAATAATGTTTGGTTATTGAGAGATCTGTCATTGAAAGGTAGGACTTTGCTTACTAAAGCGGAGGGTATTTCTAGATTTTCCTATGCTGCTCATTCCTTATTTGTGGATAGACCAACCAGCAAGTTGATTGATGTAATGTTATTTAAATTCCTTTGGAAAAATAAAACTCATTATGTTAGAAAATCTGTCATTTCAAATTCTTATAATAAGGGTGGATTAAATTTTATTGACTTTAATTCTCTTAATAATACCTTAAAAATAAATTGGCTTAAACGTTTTCTCCACAATCAGTCTTCTGTTTGGAATGTAATCCCTCAATATGTCTTTTCACAATTAGGTGGTATTGATTTTTTATTGATGTGTAATTATTCTGTTAATAAACTCCCTATTAAACTTTCTAGATATCATCAGCAGATGCTTTTGGCTTGGAAACGTATTTATAAGCATAATTTCTCGCCACACAACTTTTTTATTTGGAACAATTGTAATATTCTGCATAAGAAGAAATCTTTGTTTCTGGAAAGTTGGTTTAATAATGGTTTGTTGTTAGTGAACCAGTTGTTTAACAATGATGGTAATTTATTGAATTACTCTGATTTTATTTTAATATTTCAATTTCCTGTATCTGTATCAAAATGCTTTTTAGAAATAACAACAGTGACTCATTGATTTTTGTACGTCCACCCAGTTCTGAATCCACTGTGGTTGGTTCTATTTGTTTTTCTGAAAAAAAGAAAAAAAAAATCCAATCACAAAATTAGATCTTTATATTTGGAACTTGTTTTTTCAAATTCTTCTTCAATTTCTTACTGGAATAACCTTTATGATGATATTAAGTGGGCATATGTTTGGTCACTCCCTCAGAATTTTTTTTTTTTAACAAATAAAGTTAAGGAAATAACTTATAAAATATTACACAGGTTTTATCCTGTCAAGCAGTTTTTGCAAAAATTCAAGAGTGACATTGACACATCTTGTTATTTTTGTCATTTTTCTTCTGAAACTGTGACCCATTTCTTTTGGGAATGTCCTTTTGTCCTTGTTTTTTTTTTTTTTTTTTTTTGACTTTTCTTTATGTTTTAAACACATTCTTTTTGTTTTTATGTTAAAGACAAGAATCTGCTTAATGCAAGTTTTTGTATAAATCTCTTATTTATTGGAAAGTTTTATACACATAAATGTAAATATACTAATTGTAATAACCACTTTAACATTTTTAAACAAGAACTGCAATTGTATTTAAATACAATATCTACCTCTGTAAACAAAAAAGCTATAAAAATGTCTAGAATTTGTGCTATGTTTAAGATTTCTCCTTAATATTTAATTATATTTTTATTCATGTGCCCCGCTGTTTTTTTCCTCTCATTTATGTTATCCTTTATTTAAGTATTAATGCAAGATAATTTGTTTGCTGTTGATACCTGTTTTGTTCTATTTGTTCTGTGCATTTTGTAATTTCTGTATGTTATTGTAATAAAAAAAATAAAAACAGTGTCTCAGGCCCCTCTGTCCACACTCAAGCTATGATATGTGTATGCATTTATTTTTTTTTTATTTAAGGGAGTTTCAGGTTGTCTATTGATCATTCTCACAGCTTTCACACGAGACGCTCTCAATTTAACGAGAGGCTTCTCAACCTGAGCACACGTGCCAGATGAAGCTCTACTTTGAATGCGCAGTTCGCACATGCGCAATGAAGTTATTTTGCAGTAGTGGAGCGTGGTTTAAATATTTCCACACATGCTAGCATAAACAAATTTACAGTATTGATTAGTTGGCATAGTAACACTATACAAAGAAAAAAAACTGCCAAAATTCGAAAGCATTTTGAAGATATTGCTGAATATTTATTTCACCATAGTAAAAGTAAAGTTTTTGTCTGAAGTAAATCTTTTAGCTCAGTTTTTAGTGTTCTTTTAAAATTTTAACTATACTGTACAGCTGTGTGTTGCGTTCGGGGCTGTCCCAAGCATGGTTGCGATGTGTTTGTCAAATTGTCAAAGTCAAACTGCAAAATTAGCTCAAACTAAAAAGCGCCTTTATTTTATTTTATTTGAAAAGGTAAATTTATTTTATTGACACCATGTTTTAGTTTGGCTTGTCATTTTTTCAGTTGATCAGATAACACTTTAAGCTCTCATATGGTCATGTTCCAACGTGCACCTCACATGTTACAATATACTCCACTCAGATGTCACTCCACCTACGGGGCATGTTGTCACATTTCACTTCCTTTTTTTAGAGGTAAAGAACGAAAAACGTGTACACTGTAATTACAAAATAAAGCTTCCTATTTATACTAGACAATTGTGAAATTAATGTGGATAAAAAATATACTCTGAACATCACATGGATTTATACAACCTGAGATATTTAAAGGTTCTGCCCCGCGCTTCACTAATCAGGCGCTCCAACAGGAAGCAACACTTCCTGTGTCATCCGTCCCACAGGAGAAAACGAAAGTGAACAGACGGAACAACAACGAAGGGACGCTCACATTGAAAATCGTTTGTGAACGAGAGGAGAGGGGACGAGACAGGTCAGCTTTGGTTTAAAATGTTTCAAAAGTATCAAATATCAGTCGAAGTTTAACGTGGAAAAATAAAGCAAACACACATAGATGAAGCTTTAAGAGCGCATGTGTTGAAACTTCCGCGTTCGTGCTCAACATCAAATAGAGTACTTTCAGATGAAATACTTTGACACTAGCATTCGCGGACAAAACGAATATACTTTGGCATTGAGACTAGCTTTGTGAAGACTCTAAGCGGCCGCAAGAATCAAGGTGTTTGAATGTGGGTTGAGAGAAGATTGTAGATAGTGGCAATGGTCCATTTGAGAGATAGGCGGCGGTAATGCACTTACGAAGGTGCGGTCACAGTGCACTTTTCGTTCCATTGACTTCCATTCATACGCTTGCGAATGCTTTAGACCGGAAACGCAAGCCCATGCGAAATATTTTCGCATTTCGCTGCGTCTGAAAGTTCAAACTTGGTGAACTCTGACCAACGAATTCGTATCACATGACTCTGTGGGACCAACAGGAGATCGATACGTCACAGCATGACCTCTAGCTGAATGAAAAGAAGCTTTATTTAAACCTGCAACACTGCGGTTAAATGTAGTAGATTGTGTGTTTTTACATTTAAAATGTATTATTAGTATCATGTGCTGAATTTAACTTTTAAAAAGACGCAGCCGAGCATGACGTCATATCACGTCCGTTGCAGCAGCATCCGAAGGATTTTCGCATGCTCAAAGTCTAGTGTGAAACCGCCTTAAGTCTGCGATCCGCAGTAAAGCAAGTTAAAGATCTGTGCACCCATGAAGGTCATATAAACTTTTTGAAGTACTCTTGTACAAGGCTTTATTATTATTATTATTATTATTATTATTTTAAGAAACTGGACTTGACAAGAGAATTTATGCAACAAATTGGATGCCAGCTGCACCTAAAAGTAGTTTACAATCCGCCACTAACCAAGAGAAGAATAACTTTTTGATGAGCTCGAATGGATGGTTCTTTATTTTTGTTGTATGTTAATTAAATTGGAGATTATATGTCATGTCGACTGATCTGCAGGAGGAAAGGCGTGTGATGGTATGTTTGAATGCAGCGGCTGGATTTAAAAAGCTGTTAATGGATTTGGCTGTGGATTATAGAGATCGCTAAGACATGTGACCAAATGGGCGGCAACCTCTTCAGAACGCAAAGAATTATGGGTATGTTTGGCCCTGCTGGCATAGCAGGCTATAATCTGGCATGGAAATAATGAAAGATTAACGTGGAAAACAGAATATAATCCTACAAAATGCAGCGGGCTAAAGAAAACATTGTCGGACCATACCGCCTAAAACTAAATCCTTATGCAAAAACGAGATATGACGAGAAAATAAAGGGAATCAAAGGACTGGATCCTTACGAGCAGAGCGACTGGTCAAGGGACGTCAAACTGTTGCCCAACTTCCAGCACCCATATATATACAACTATATGATATTAAGTGTTAGTGCATACACACACACGAAGTTGCGATAATCAGAACTGTCCTATACAGTGATTCCATTTAAGTTGCGTGGGACTCAGCAGCGCACCAGCCAGAGAAGAGTCATGGCAATGCGATGCTTGCCTTGCACATGTCTGTAACTTATCACCCACAACCTACCCTCATACATTTCCAGTTCTTTTGAAAAAAAAAATTAAAATAAAAAAACATTTACATGTTAGATGTGAGCATGGTGTATAATTCTAACACGATGGCTTCACAACAATACACATATTGGTCAAAGCACAGCACACAACCACAATTTTATCCAGCATACTTCTTTTAATGTTTTTAAAAGAAGTATCTTTTCTGCTCACCAAGGCTGCATTTATTTGATTAAAACAAATAAAAAGAGTAATATTGTGAAATATTATTCCAATTTAAAACGGCTGTTTTCAATGTGAATATATAGTAAAGTTTAATTTATTCCTGCCCACCCAGCAAAAACTCGTCGAAATGACGTCGAAAAGACGACAAAGCCAGACGTCTAAACAACGTAAAAATTTGGTTGAAAAGTGAAAGACGAAACGACGTCTTTTTCAGGTCGTAGAAAAGACGTCTATAAAAAGACGTCCAAATTACGTCTAAATGTGGTTGTAAAGTGAAAGTTAAAAAGACGTCTTTTTCAGCACGTAGAAAAGACGTCTATAATAAGACGTCCAAATTACATCTAAATGTGGTTGTAAAGTGAAAGTTAAAAAGACGTCTTTTCCAGGCCTAATTTCAACCGTGAATTCATGATTACATTGTTACATTAATAATTACAGTCAAAATAAGACAATTCACGAGTACCAAAACATTTATTGACATATAGTATTAAATACATCTTTCACCTAATCTACTGATCACAAGCCTGCATTTGATCAAACGCATCGTAAAAAACTAATATTATGAAATATAAGTATAAATATTTGTTTTCTATATAAATACATTTGTAAAAGGTAATTTATTCCTGTGAAATACATTTTCAGCATCATTACTCCAGTCTTCAGTGAAATATGATCGTTCAGATATCATTTTAATATCCTAATTTGCTGCTCAAGAAACATTTCTGATTATTATCAATGTGAACTTTCAAAAGAGCAGTATTTATTTTAAACAGAATTTTCAAAACAATAATCTTTGATTAAATAGAACAATGGCCAATTATAACCACACTGTCATTAATTACTTACCCTCATGTTGCTCCAAACCCATAAGACCCTTTTGTGCAGAAGGCAAATTAATACATTTTTAACAGATGCCTTGTGTACACAAAAAACAGCAACAATAAAATTAAGTCTTCATTCACAAATAATGTATCTCCAAAACATTTTCACAAAAGCACCATGAGATGGCCAGCTCTCATTATGGTGCTCTTGTAAAAGTGTTATTTTTTTTAATAAAAATGCAATGTTTTTTGTGCAGACAAAACATTCACATCACTTAGTTTATAAAATTGAGGTTAAACAACTGTAGTAACATGGATTACTTTAATAATGTCCTTACTACCTTCCTGGGGCTTCAAAATGGTAGTTGCATAAACTGTGAAATGGAGGGACATCAATTTATCAGATTTCTTCTCAGATCTACATTTATGTTTCAAAGATGAATGAAAGTCTTACAGGTTTGGAACAACATGAAGGTGTGATACATTTTTGTTTAACTAATACATTATTAGGTAAATCAGATCTCTCAGGGGCTCAAGTAGATCTCTGCCTAATCTCTGATCTTCTGGTTCTTCTGTTCCTTTCACAAACCCAATCCTGGATCACTGAGCCAAGACGGAAGTTTTCACTTTAAATGCTTCAGCTGGGCCGCTTTTTCTTCAGCATCTAAAGTGAGAGAGAAAACAATATCCAAAATGTAAATGTAAACATAAATAACCAAAATGTCTAAAATGTAAAGTACAGACTAGACTTTTCCCTACTGTTAGGGCATTTTCACCTCAAACAGTTTTAATAAAGTTCAAGCAGTTTTAAGTCAATCAAATTTAAGTATATGTGAGGCTCACTCCTGCTTAAAGGTTTAGTTTACCCAAAAATTTAAATTCTGTCGTTAATTATCAACAAATGAAATTAATATTTTGGTTTTAATCCAAGAGCTTTCTGATCCTCATAGATAAATTGTTGAATAAAGTTATTTTTGTTTACTTTGCGCACAGAAGTATTCTCGCAGCTTCATATAATTATGACTGAACCACTTATATCACATTGACTTGTTTTGACTATGTTTTTGGTTCCTTTCTGGGCATTGAAAAATGCATATCCACTATCCAGTAAATATGGGAGGATCAGAAAGCTCTTGGATTAAACACAAATTATCTTAATTTGTGTTCTGAAGATAAACAAAGGTCTTATGGGTTTGGAACAACATTAGGGTGAATAATTAATGACAGCATTTTCATTTTTTGGTGAACTAACCTTTTAAGATCACCTGAAATCCCTCAACAGTTCTTCTTCAGAAAAATTAGCATGTAGCACCAATATTGATTCTTCATGGTCTGATTCCGAAAGCCTTTTTAATATATTCATTTTACACCTTAAGCAAGGGACAAGAATGAATGATAATATGAGTACATGAACAAGATGCTTATTTTCTCTATTATAGGTACAGCCATTTAAATTAGAGGCCACCACTGCAATTTAAAATCTGAATAAATGACAAAATATATTATAAATAACAAAAAATAAACAACACAGTTCTTTCCTAGTCATGTAGACAATAAATGCAGTAATATTCAAAGTGCAAACAGAGACCGAATCTTTCAAGCATGATACAGAGCTATTAATAGACAACTACACAACTTATTATAGTCCACATACTAATAACAAATTAAATATTTGATGTAGCCTAATTTTCGCTCATTGGGGAGTTGCTCTCTAAACGTGGGGTATTAAAATGCGTGTGCGCGTTTTAATTTTGGTTTCGTTTTAAAGATCAAGCGAACTCGGCGGTGCTGAGCATGGATTCTACAATACAAGGGCTTACTTTAACAAAACCTTTTGAAAGTGGCAAAGGACACAAACTGGATTCTAAAAAGTGTGTCCCCAGTGAAAATTACACCCCTGCTTGAGTGCAACTCTGCTGCTGAGTTATCATCTGATGCAAATGTATGCCGCTTTGTACAGTAGCCTATATTGAAACTGAGACGCCAGAATTGTATCCGACAGAATGTGTCAAGTGTTTTATTATATTTAATAGGGCTGGGTAAAAAAATATAGATTCTCCGATTTTAATCGTTCTTCAGTTTAACGCAACGATATCGATTCGGGAAATCCCCGAATCGATTCTTAATGCGCATGCTTCACGTAAGAGGATTTACAGTCTTTTTATTTTTTTACAGTAATGTGCATTTTGCAGTTTGTTTACATGGTGTACAATGGATGCACATATTTATGACTTCTTGTTACAGTGTTCATTCAAAATAAAAGTTTTTTAAAATAAACAACTGTGTGCATCTTACTTAAGAGAGTTTCAGTTACCAGCATTTATATCAAAATATGGATCCCATGTCTGCAAAACTAACATTTTAAATTAAATATTGATAGCTAATCGCTATCGAATCGAAACGAAATCGTATCGAATCAAAACCATAAAAATTAGAATCGAATCGAATTGCCAAATTGGTCACAATACCCAGCCCTAATATTTGACGTGTTGCCAGTCTTGAACGCGATAAACTTTTTGCAAATATTGCATCGAACGCTGTTGCCGTCAATATTAGCATAATTTAGCAATACTTTTGATCACTTAAACATCGTTTGCTTTAAATTTACGCTTTGCTTTAAAGTGTAGTGTACATTACAGCCTCACATTTGACAAGCTCTGGGCGAGTGGGCGTAACCGCAGTAAACTATTGATTTTCAAGGCAGCCTCGCCGCAGCTAATCACCAGCATTTGATCCGGGCACGTTTTCTAGCTCACTGACGTTGACAAGATTATACCCTTGGATATCGAAATTTGGTACTGAACGAAAATTATTTTTTTGATACTTGATTCGGTCGGGGCTTAAAAAGTATCGAACTCGATACCCAGCCCTAAGCTTGGGTATAGAGAATGGGAACCTACGTCACTGTTCATTGCATTCTGGGTAAAATTACTATTTACGTTAATATTTTTTACATAGACTAATAATTGAGGTGAGTTTGTTTCCTCATGCACAGACAAATCCAAATGACATCCTGCAGCTCGTGACAATACATTAATGTCCTAAGACACGAAACGATCGTTTTTTGCGAGAAACTGACCAGTATTTATATCATTTTTCAGCTTTGATATACAGCAATGTCCAACTCAACTCAGCATCTGGCTCGTTACATATGTACGCTCTCTGGCGTAGTATATGCAAATGCTGGAAGGTAAAATCAGTGAGATGTCAACAGACCCAGTGAGTTGTGCAAGTAAACGTAATATTTTAGCTTTAAATCGGTTTGAATAGTAAACAATGAGTGTCACGCGACAGATCACTTCCGGTGTTTGCGTGTACTACGCCAGAGCACATACACATGTAACGTGCCTGATGCTGAGCACACGCTTGGGACAGTTGTGTGGACATGGCTGTATATTAAAGGTAAAGAATAGAATATAAAGTCGGCAACACCTAAGCTCCAAAAGTATCAAATATATTTATTGTTAAAACAACTTTCGCATAGCGTGTGTTACGTTTCGAGCACGCAGGCTCTTCATCAGACAAATTGACTACTAATGTGCATCCCTTTATATCTACAGGTGATCACAATCACATATCAAAACACCATGTTACTAACAAATAAATCGACTACAATAAATTTACATGCAAAGATATATAAAACTATGCAAAATACAACAATTAATGTACACTTCAAAAAACACTTTTCTTAATTTTGTACCTGCAAGTGTACATCCGAATAATAACATTAATCACACCAAAACCTTTTGATATATTCTATACATAAACACATCTGTATTACCATAACAGTTCAGAGAAATGGGCGAATATCAAAATCTTCATTAAGTCCTCTAGGGGACAACGTATCTAATGTGAAAATCCAAAAAGCCTCACGCTGTAAAAGCAATTTGTTAATGTCACCTCCAAGACGTGGATATTTGACTACTTGACTTGTTTTTAGAGGTAAATCTACATTTGTTCCTTTTAAGGGTAGGAATGCCTCTTTGGACACTTATTGTAGGTTAGTTGAAAGTGATGTGAACTTCTATATTAAAATCTAAAAGACAATATAAACTTGCACACAATTTATCAGAAGCACAACTGTCTGAATTGGCAGCACTGAAACAAGATTCATCTATAGTCATTCAAAGTGCTGATAAAGGTGGTGCAGTGGTGATTTTAAATCGAAGTGACTACGAATCTGAAATTCAAAGACAATTGTCCAATTCGACCTTTTATAAAAAATTAAGTTCAAATCCTGTGGTTAATTTTAAGACATCTGTACATAACACTTTAAAATTGTTTGTAGATTCAGGATTGTTGACGAAAGCTGAATATGAATATATGTGTGTTGAACATCCGATTACACCGGTGTTATATACACTGCCTAAAATTCATAAACCTTATAGTGATATTCCTTCTGGGAGACCTATAGTGGCAGCTATTGGGTCTCTTACAGAAAAAATTTCAGCTTTCGTTGATTTTCATTTACAGTCTTTGGTGATGTCTTTACCTTCTTACATCAGAGACACGATGGATTTTATTGAACTTGTTAACAAGGTGAAATTACCGGATTGTCCTGTTTTTCTAGTCACTATGGATGTTGAATCGTTGTATACCAATGTTCCGTTTCAGGGTGGGCTAGAGGCAATTGAATTTTTTCTGAATCAACGTCTTTGTCAGGTTCCCAGTACTGCATGTTTGAGTGATTTGGCAAAATTGGTGCTTTCACACAACTATTTCTTGTTTGGGTCTGAGTATTATTTGCAGATTTCGGGGGTCAGTATGGGATCTAAGATGGCCCCAAGTTTTGCATCTTTATTTTGTGGGATGTTTGAACATCAATTTGTGTTTAATCCGGTCAACGATTTTTTAAAACACATTATTGTATGGAAAAGATATATTGACGATGTTTTTCTATTATGGAGTGGCACTGAAGCTGAGTTATTAGAATTTCACAATTTGGTAAATAATAAATGTACTGCGTTAAAATTTACCATTGATTTCCATCAAGAGAAAATGAATTTCTTGGATGTGCTTGTTCTTCATACCACGTCAGGTATTGAGACTACTTTATATCGAAAACCTACTGATCGCAATACTATCTTGCATGGACAATCTTATCATCCCGTGTCCTTAAAGCGTTCTTTGCCAATTTCTCAATTTAGTCGTATTCGCCGGATTTGTAGTAGTGATGATGATTTTCAACAACAGTCACACATTTTATCAGAGAGATTCAGACATCGAGCATATAAAGAAGAGTGGATTCAGTCTGCAGCAAGTCGTTTTAAAGATGTGTCACAAAAAGAGAGTTTAGTTAAAAAACATAAAAAAAACGGAAAGCCGTGTCAACTGTTACATGCAATATTCGCCAGTTACCAGGGATGTCAATAACGTTTTATTAAAACATTGGCATATTGTAGAGAGTGATCCTAGTCTTAAGAAATGTTTTGAAAAACCACCTCGTCTAGTGCATAAAAAAAACGCCTAACCTTCGAAATATGTTAGTCAGAGCAGATTTAAAACCGGCTTCTCACTTCTTGGATAAAATACCTCATGGTAATTATAGATGTGGTAATTGTCAACAGTGTAATTTTACGTATAAGACAGCAACTTTTACACATCCGCATACGGCAAAAATTTTTAAAATTCGAGGTACCATTTCGTGTAAGACGGCCAACGTTATTTATATGCTTCGTTGCCCTTGTGGCTTATGCTACATTGGTAAGACTAGTAGACCTCTAAAAAATCGTATTTCTGAACATCGATGTGCAATTAGACATCACAATCCAAAAAGTCCAGTTGCACAGCATTTTGCAGCTTTTAGACATTCGGTTTCCACTCTTCAATACATAGGCATCGAGGTAGTCAAGTATCCACGTCTTGGAGGTGACATTAACAAATTGCTTTTACAGCGTGAGGCTTTTTGGATTTTCACATTAGATACGTTGTCCCCTAGAGGACTTAATGAAGATTTTGATATTCGCCCATTTCTCTGAACTGTTATGGTAATACAGATGTGTTTATGTACAGAATATATCAAAAGGTTTTGGTGTGATTAATGTTATTATTCGGATGTATACTTGCAGGTACAAAATTAAGAAAAGTGTTTTTTGAAGTGTACATTAATTGTTGTATTTTGCATAGTTTTATATATCTTTCAGGCATGTGATTGGCTAAGGACAAAAAAGCAGGAAAATATACTAATTATTGTCAATCAAGTATTATATTAATTAACATATATTTTATTTCCTTAAATGTTTAAATTTGTATAACACATGATCTTGTCGATCCATCAGATAACATTTACAACTCTACGTGTTTGGTGCTTAAAACCATTGACTGATTTGTTTACATTGGTCTTTTTGACAACAGTAGACGTTCGAGCTGATAAAAAATGTCAGATCATTCTCTTCCAGCAGGAGGCGCTATCAGAATGATACACAAAGCAGCGCCGCAGCTGACTTTGAAACGTGCAGCGCTCATATTTATTCAATGGATAACCTTATAAAGTTCCATCGCAATTCTTGCCTTTTAGTCCCCACATTTAAGACCACCTGAAATAATTAGTCTTTCTTAACCCCTAATAACACTACAGTCATCAATAAATATGAAGAGCTTTATTTCAAGAACTGACTTTCAAAAACCCTTAGCCTACACAAAATACGTTTCTTTTTATTTTGCAGAAGAGAAATATTAGGGAAGTAAATTAATATCAGCATATGAAGTATATTCGTCTATCATTGTCTCTTAGAGAATGTGCACATTAGATGCTGAAAGCGCTGTTTTTACTTTCACTTTAATATATGCAGTTTTCACGTTGCTTGTGTGATATCCATTGGCTCACCGTCGTGGTTTAAAATATAAATATGTATAAAAATACAGTATAAAAAGATATATTTACAATATTTTGCGACGTAACCCCAAAATAATGCATTTTCCATCAACGTTTTTCACTCACTGAAAGCTACATCTGTCTGCCGATCTCTGCTCTCCTCACTGCACGGAAGATTGCACCCAAACGCTGACCATGGTGTGCTTGATATAAATGTATTTATTAGAAATAGCGTTTGGCATTTTTTTTTATTATTA
>NC_133361.1:10233658-10285907 GCF_049309525.1 Garra rufa
CTGGAATCATACTTCGCCATCCGCCATTTGCGAACGGTCGCAAATACGTGACACATTTTCAGGTCGAAAAATCTGGAATTCCGGATTAATCCGGAAAAATCACATCCCTGATCTTTGCATGTAAATTTATTGTAGTCGATTTATTTGTTAGTAACATGGTGTGTTGATATGTGATTGTGATCACCTGTAGATATAAAGGGATGCACATTAGTAGTCAATTTGTCTGATGAAGAGCCTGCGTGCTCGAAACGTAACACACGCTATGCGAAAGTTGTTTTAACAATAAATATATTTGATACTTTTGGAGCTTAGGTGTTGCCGACTTTATATTCTATTCTTTACTTGTTGTTTTTTGGTCGAGCACCCTTTTGAGACTGATGTGCGTGCTTTTGTTTCATTTTTCTTCGTTGTATATTAAAGGTAAAAAATTATATAAAAACTGTTCAGTTTCTCACAAAAACAAATCGTTTTGTGTCTTAGGACATCAATGTATTGTCACAAGCCGCAGGGTGTAATTTGGATTTGTCTATGCATGTTTTTTTTTTTTTTTTACTTTCAAAGGTTTGGTGCCCATCTACTGCCTATATCAAATCACTAACAGACCGCAGCGGTTTGAGTTAAAAATCCTTGTTTGTGTTTGACTGAGGAAACAAAGTCACCTACATCTTGGATGCCCTGGGGCTAAGTAGATAAACATCATATTTTAATTTTTAGGTGAACTATCCCTTTAAAGTTTGTGGTCAGTTTTTGAAATAAGTCTTTTATGTTCACCAAGAAAACTGCACTTTGAACATAAAAAAAGTAATGTTTCTGATTACAATTTATATATATATATATATATATATATATATATATAGTAAAAATGTCATTTTTTCCGGTTTTGGCATAATGGTGCTGAAAAATCACTTTTTAAAACATACTAAATTAGAACACAGTTATTTAACTGTATTTTAATTTAAAAAAATGCAGCAGTGGTGAGGATAAAAAGACTTCTTTCAAATACATGACATATCTGACCCTTAAACTTTTAAATGGCTGTTTTATGTGTGAGGTATTACTTACTAGTCATATGGCTCATCATTTCTAGAGATGTTCTTTGACTGGAGATACACTCCAACTCTGGTGCACTGCCATTAGCATGCAAGAATCTAAGAAGGAACATAAACAATGTCACAGGGCCAACAATGCAATGCTAAGTTTATTAGAAATAAGCTATAGCAGAGGTGAAATGCAGAAAATAAAAACAATAATATATAGAATATACAAAAAAACAAAAAAGGATTTAATAACAGAATTTACAATTTTAGGTTTACTTATTTAGTAATGCTCATACAGTGCTACTTATGTGTGGATGTTAAATCCCTTTTAAAATAACTATATGCATAAAAGTATGTGTGTATGTATGTATGTATGTATGTGTGTATATATATATATATATATATATATATATATATATATATATATATATATATATATTTAGCAAAATAAATTAGATGTATGGTGATATAGGCTAAATATTATTAAAGATGCATGAAAGGTTATTTAATAAGCTCTCTCACAACAACTGTGTTTTCTGCATTCCCTTCCAAAAATGTTAAAATCAGCAACTTCTCTTGTGTCATAGAGGGTTTTCTGAAATCACAAAACAATGGTATCAATAAATGTTTACCATGAAACATCAAAACGTGTTTGAAGTACTTTCAGCCCATTTTCACGCTCCATGTAAGCGATGTATCCGATTAACAGTACAGTGAATACTTTTATGTTAAATAAATTAGCTTACTTCCTTTTATACATTGATAAATTGCCAGCAAACCTATATTTAAAAAAAAATCAAAACCCAAACCGCTCATATACATTTAAGATTAAAAGCCCAAACTTTCATAAACAAGAGTTCAAGTCTAATTACGGTTGAGATGCTAACGGACTTTTTCAATCGACACTAAACCATTTCTTTAAAGTAAATATTCAACGGAAGAGTGTCATTTGCATCAAATAAAGTGTCAGGAAAACTTTAATGTACTATTTGTGTAATTTTAGAGACCAAACTTACCTGAAATTAGTGAAAACAACGGAGAGAGACGATTTCTCCTGCTTGACTGTTGAGTTTCCTCTCCGTTTCCATGGTAACTCCCTCCGTTCCGGTTCAAATGTTATGTGATTGTTCAGAGCGCGCGCTCATTACAGCACGTAAAATCACCCAGAATTCACGTTAATATAATATAATATAATATAATATAATATAGCTTTAGAAATGGTAAACGTGGTGTAGAAATAACATTGAAAATAACGTGGATTAAATGAATATGTTTTTTCGTACACATATGTACACATGTATGATGAACAATTTTTAAGTTTATGTTTTTGTATTTTTTTAAATATGTTTTCAAAATATATTTCAATTTATTTAACACTGCTTTAAATATATGTGAAGATATTACATGTATGGGTGTAATTAATGCGAATTTATTAGGCTATATAAGGGCTGTGGCTTATCTAATGATGTTTTAACTACTGTGATGTATAATGTTTTTATTTATGCACATAGTCATTTTAATGTAGTGATTTTTAAAAAATGTTCAGAAATAGCTGTACTAATGCACAGCACAAGCATTTTCAACGAGATATAACCCACTAGAGGGCACTTATTGCTCGATTTATGCCATAAATCTAAATATACAGTATGTTATATTGTTTGCGAATGTAGATGCTTAATAACAAATAATTTAAGTGCAGGTTTTGCAGTGACACAGAACTTAAAATGATTTCTACAATAGGCTATTTCTATACTTGCTTCATTTATGTGGCTATAACAGAGGTATGATGTCCGAAATAAACGTGCTCATGCAAATTTGGGTCAATGTCAATTTTTGGACTAAATTTGGATCAAATCAGATGGCCCAAACAAATCCCAATTTTAAACGTCGATTTTTGGGCCAAATTTGGACTAAATTTAGACAGACCAAACAACGACCAATCTTCAACGTCGATTTTTGGGCTAAATTTAGACTTAATTCGACGGACCAAACAAGGACCAATTTTCAACGTCGATTTTTGGGCTAAAAGAAGTCCATGACGGGCCGACTTGATTTAGCCCAAAAAACGACGTCTGGTGCTGGGTACTCCAGTCTTCAGTGTCACATGATCTTTCAGAAATCAGTTTAATATGACGATTCGATGCTCAAGAAACATTTATGATTATTATAAATGTTGAAAACTGTTGTGTACAAAATTTTATTAAAATTCTTTGATGAATAGAAAGTTCAAAAGAACAGCATTTATTTAAAATAGAATATTTTCTAACATTATAAATGTCTTTACTGTAACTTTTAATCAGTTTAACTTGATGAATAAAAGTATTGATTTATTTTATTTCTTTCCCCCGAAAATAAAATAAAACTCTTACTGACCCCAAACTTTTGACCAGTAGTGTTTAATGTTACAAAGCTTTAGATTTAAAATAAATTATGTTCTTTTGAACTTTCTATTCATCAAAGATGTTCACTTCAACACTGATAATCATAAATGTTTCTTGATGATCAGATCGTCATATTAGAGTGATTTCTGAAGGACTGGAGTAATGATGCTGAAAATTCAGCTTTGATCACAGAAACAATTTGGGTCTCCTGCGGTTATCCATGCCATTCGTCGCCTTTTTGTCACCTCTAAGACATGGCTTGTACATTAATTTTTCCACGCTGGAAAACAATAAAAGCATATTCCGTTCTTAAGCTTTAAGCCACTTCTATCGTGAGAACGACTATTGCAGTATATAACACAGCAGGTAGACGGCATCTTGAACTCTTCCCTCCATGCAATCAAGTCTGGCGCCTAATGTTTGTGCCGCGGATTCCCAAAATGCTTTGCGTTCCCCACTGAGAATACGTCATGATGACGACACATTAGCGATCCTTATTGTGTTAATAATAGGTGCGTTCGACTTCATGCGGCGCCGAAAGAAATCGGCTGCCGCCTTACAAAACAATGCATTCTGGTAAGATCATTTGTCCGACTTTGATCGGCGCTGCAGCCGCCTTTCGATCACGTGTGCCATCAAAGTAACGTGAGAGCAAAACGAGAGCAGCCGCAGAGGTCAGGCGCTGCAGTTGCTTAAAACCGACTGCGAAAGCCTTGATGACGACACACTTTATTCTCATTGGTCAGATTATGTGATGACAAGCACGACGTGTGCTGCGTGTTTTTCTTAAAAAAGTTCACGTGTGTAATCAATCTTTATATCGAATATCTGATATTCAAACAAAACATTATTGATAAAAATGAAGACTAGGCGATATGGTAAATATATATTCTTATTGTATAAGAGTTGAAAAGTTAAAAAGTTAAAGAGTTAAAAAACTGGTCAACCAGAGGCCGTTTTTTAATGGATGTTGTGAGAGGCTTCACTACACTGAATAAACTGCTTATAAAAATTGAAAAATGTCCTATAGCTAACTACAAAACCAAGATACAAATAATAAGCGTCATATTTCATTACATTAAAGTAACTCACATACTTGATATGATCAACAAAAAAGCAAAACGATTGTAGCATATAGAATAAATGATAGGGTAACTTTTTTCTTTTATTTATTTATCTTATGTAGTTTCATTTCTTCTTTATTCCTTTTTTTTGTGTGTATGTTTGAAATACAGTCTCATCGTCTATAAGTGTCCGACTTGACGGCCGTCTCTTTACTCCTCCCCCGACTGCAAGCGGCTGCTCTCGCCAGCCGGCGGCAGGCTAGTGTAGTGCATCTCGAACACACCTATAAGGTGCGTTCGACTTCATGCGGCGCCGCAAGAAATCGGCTGCCGCCTTACAAAACAATGCATTCTGGTAAGATCATTTGTCCGACTTTGATCGGCGCTGCAGCCGCCTTTCGATCACGTGTGCCATCAAAATACCGTGAGAGCAAAACGAGAGCAGTCGCAGAGGTCAGTCGCTGCAGTTGCTCAAAACCGGCTGCGAAAGCCTTGATGACGACACACTTTACTCTCATTGGTCAGATTATGTGACTACAAGCACGATGTGTGCTGCGTGTTTTTTCTTAAATAAGTTCCTGTATGGAATCAATCTTTATATCGAATATCTAATATTCAAACAAAACATTATTGATGAAAATGAAGATTAGGCGATATGGTAAATATATATTCTTATTGTATAAGAGTAAAGTTTGGGGAAGAAAAACTGGTTAACCAGAGGCCGTTTTTTTTTATTTTATGGATGCTGTGAGAGCCTTCACTACACTGAATAAACTGCTTATATTTGAAAAATGTCCTATAGCTAACTACAAAACCAAGATGCAAATAATAACGTCATATTGCATTACATTAAAGTAACTCACATCATATATGATCAACAAAAAAAGCAAAACGATTGTATAGAATAAATGATAGGGAAACGTTTTTCTTTAATTTATTTATCTTATGTAGTTTCATTTCTTCTTTATTCCTTTTTTTTTTTTTTTGTATGTTTGGAATACAGTTTCATCCTCTCTAAGTGTCCGACTTGACTGCCGTCTCTTTACTCCTCCCCCGACTGCAAGCGGCTGCTCTCGCCAGCCGGCGGCAGGCTAGTGTAGTGCATCTCGAACACACCTATTGTCTCTGTACTGCCGGAAGTTGCAGTCGACGCGAATAGAAGGTACATTTCTGTCCACTTGATGTAAGGCAGAATATTGTGTTGTCCACAAGATGTCGCTATGACTCTCTTTTGTTAGGACATATACCGTTAACGTTGTTTGAGCCTCTTAATGACACGTTTTCTTGCAATGTAGGAAGTATAGTGTAGAAAGAAAAACACTTTTTGATAAATTGGCAGAACTAAAGTATTTTCTGTTACTTCTTTGTTTAGACACAGTGACAAGCATAAACTGATCTCTGAGACAGTTCTTCAGTTCTTGCATAATACAGGACTGTAGGCTGTATACGAATTTAGTTCAGATTTGACCTGTGGAGGGCAGTAATACGCCCAGTAGTGTCTGGCCAGGCTGGTTTTAGCTGGGATTTTTTTTTCCAGCAGGGATGTAAAATATCTTTGTTGTTATTGCACCAAAGTTCAGTTTATTGAGATGTTTTGTGTTTTGAATTGAAAAAAAAAAGCTCTAAATGCAAAGTAATATAAAGAGTTAAAATGTTTTGTTCTTTTTGAATGTGGTTTATACGTGGTGGCTAATGCAAAGCTATATATGATAATATAACAGCGAGAGCATGGTATTGAATTACATTCATTGAAATGGACTTTGCAAGTTTACAAACTGAATAAAGGTCATGTTATCAACACTACAGATGCCATACTAAACAAATCAACATACCTAGCATTTTATTCGGAATGCATCTCTCTGAAATGTAACTTATTCAATGTATCGTTTATTGTGTGGTTTATTCATGAATGTTAGTTATTTATCCACATTTTATGTGTATAAAGGCATTTGTAATTGCGACGAACGTGCTTAATTACATGAATAATATATAATAAATTTATACAAAGCGTAGTTCAAATTTGTTCAAATCTGCTGCTGCAGATAATGTTAGTTTTGAGTTAGAGTAATTCGCTCAATACACTATAGAAGGTTTCCATCCACTGAGAGAAGAGATGAAAGATGTGAAATTAGTGGATTTGCAAAACCGCGCTGCTCTTGACTACCTTTTGACAAAGAAGGCGGAGTTCCTGCTGCAATTGGAGACCAATGGTGAATTTATATTACCGATCTGACTGATAACATGACTGATGCAATACATTACATGATGCAATTAGTAGATGAAATGGAGAACTGCAAACAAGAAAGGGTTTAGAGCAGATCCTTGATGCAATCCCACCTTCATCTTGAACCAGTTCGACATTCCTACCGCACACTTCATTGCTGTCACACTGTCCTCATACATGTCCTGCACCACCCTCGCATACTTCTCGGCTACACCTGACTTCCTCATACAATGCCACAACTCCTCCCTTGGAACCCTGTCATATGCTTTCTCCAGATCTACAAACACGCAATGAAACTCCTGACCTTCCCTATACTTCTCTATCAACATCCTCAAAGCAAAGATTGCGTCTGTAGTACTCTTCCTCGGCATGAAACCATACCGCTGCTCACAGATGGTCACCTCCTCTCTCAGCCTAGCTTCCACTACTCTTTCCCATATTTTCATGGTGTGACTGATCAACTTTATTCCCCTGTAGTTACTACAGGCCTGCACATCTCCCTTATTCTTAAAAATTGGTACCAGAACACTCCTTCTCCATTCCTCCGGCATTCTCTCACCATCCAAAATCCTGTTAAACAATTTAGTCAGAAACTCCACTGCCATCTCTCCTAAACATCTCCACGCTTCTACTGGAATCTCATCTGGTCCAACCGCCTTTCCACTCTCCATCCTCTTAATAGCTGCTCTCACTTCCTCCTTGCTAATTCTATCCACTTTCTTCTCCACCATGTCCACAAAATCCAACCTTCTCTCATTCATCAGCTGCTTAAAATACTCTCTCCACCTTCTCAACACACTCTCCTCACTAGACAACACATTTCCCTCTGCATCCTTTATCGCGCTAACTTGCAGCACATCCTTCCCAGCTCTGTCTCTCTGCCTGGCCAACCGGTACAAATCCTTATCTCCTTCCTTAGTGTCCAACTTCTCATACAGCTCCTCATAGGCCTTTTCCTTCGCTTTTGCCACATCCCTCTTCACCTGCTGCCTTATCTTCTTACACTCCTGTCTAGTTTTCTCATCCCCCTGCCGATCCCAATTTTGTTTCGCCAACCTCTTCCACTCTTCCACTTCCTCTTCTTCTTTACCTCCAAAGCCATCCTACAGACCACCATCCGATGCTGTCTAGCTACACTATCCACTGCCACCACCTTGCAGTCTCCAATCTCTTTCAGGTGACATCTCCTGCACAGGATATAGTCCACCTGTGTGCACCTTCCTCCACTCTTATGTCACCCTATGCTCCTCCTTCTTCTTAAAATAAGTATTCACCACTGCCATCTCCATCCTTTTTGCAAAATCTACCACCATCTGCCCTTCCACATTCCTGTCCTTAAGACCATACCTACCCATCACCTCCTCATCACCTCCTCATCACCTCTGTTCCCCTCACCAACATGGCCATTGAAGTCTGCTCCTATCAGCAATCTTTCATTCCTAGCTACACTCTCCACCACTCCCTTTAACTCACTCCAGAATCTTTCTTTCTCATCCAACTCACAACCTACTTGCGGAGCATAAGCACTGATGATATTGATTATCACGCCTTCAACGTCCAGCTTCAGCTTCATCACCCTATCAGAATCTCTCTTCACCTCCACCACACTCTTATTGTGCTCTTCCTTCAGTATAACACCTACATCGTTTCTCTTACCATCTACACCGTTTAAACCCACCTCCACTGTTTCTGGCCTTACTCCCTTTCCACCTGGTCTCCTGAACACACAACATGTCTACCTTTCTCCACTCCATCATGTCAGCTAACTCTCTTCCTTTACCAGTCATAGTCCCAACATTTAAAGTACCCACTCTGATCTCCACTCTCCCACACTTCTCCTTCCCCTGCCGTCTCTGTAGACGTCTCCTCCCTCTCCTTTTCCTCCTTTGGCCAACAGTAGCCCAATTTCCACCTGTACCCTGTCGGCTAACGGTACCTGTGGCGGACGTTGTTAACATGGGCCTCGACCGATATGGTATGAAATTCCGATTAGTGATCCGCATATTTGATTTGGCATGTTTTACGCTGGATGCCCTTCCTAACGCAACCCTCCCCATTTAACCAGGCTTGGGACCGGCACTAAGAATGCACTGGCTTGTGCAACCTTAATGGCTGGGTTATTTATAATATATTATTAATGTATTAAATAATTAACATGTGTTTTGATGTATAATTAGTATATTTATAAAAAATATGTTTCAATTTTATTAAAAGTGGTAACAAAATACATTTGTGGAAATGCTGAGATAGTATGTTTAAGGCACATTTTAGTTCATCTTCATGGTGTCTCAAAATAGCACAGTTGAGTACACTTAGATGATCTTAAATTTTTCTTAAGAAGTACTAAAGAATAACTTTTAGTATATTAAGAACAAAATTAATCTGCATCGTGTCTGTATTTCAAGAAATCTTGTCTGATTGGCAACATTACTCAAAGCTACAAAAACATGTTG
Source organism: Garra rufa (assembly GCF_049309525.1). NCBI lineage: Eukaryota > Metazoa > Chordata > Actinopteri > Cypriniformes > Cyprinidae > Garra > Garra rufa. Next base: position 10,242,818 of record NC_133361.1, read on the forward strand.
AAATAGACTCTCCAGAGCGCAAACCATAACTCACTAGTTAACCAAATATGCAATCAAATGCTATTATTACAATTGAGGGTGCTATTGATTTCATTTGAGGGTGGAGGACCGTAGGACTGAGCCTGATTGCTATTAACACAGACTGGGTTGAATACAAAACCTAAAAAACAAGATTTACAGTTTTTTAAATCACACACACACACACACACACACACACACACACACACACACACACACACACACACACACACACACACACACACACACACACGTTTGTTTTTGTGAATTGTGGGGACATTCCATAGACGTAATGGTTTTTATACTGTACAAACGATATTTGCTATCACCCTACACCTAAACCTAGCCCTCACAGGAGACTGTGCATATCTTTACATTCTCAAAAAAACGTATTTTGTATGATTTATAAGCCTTTTGAAAAGTGGGGACATGGGCAATGTCCTCCTAAGTCACCCTCTCCTTGTAATACCTATGTCATACCCATGTTATTACACCAATTTGTGTCCTGATATGTCACAAAAACAAGGTCACACACACACACACACACACACACACACACACACACACACACACACACACACACACACACACACACAACTAGAAATAACAAAAATATTAAATGTGAAATAATACATATCATTAAAAGGTATTATGTGAATGTGCTTAAACGCATGTGTTTTCCTTCAGGTTTGAAATCCCTGCAGTATGGCGTGTGCACAGCAATCTGCTAGTGAGTACCTCACAAACACCAGGAAAAACCTGGTGACACACATGAAAAACCTTCATCTGATCATTGAGAATCTTTATCAGAAGAATGTTTTCAATGACTATGAGATTGATAAACTCAAATCCAAGAGGACAGAGTTTGATAAAGCCAGATGTATACTGGACTGGGTCATTAACAAAGGTGACGAGGCCAGTGAGGAATTACTCCAGATTCTGGATGTCACTAAGAAGAGGACATTGGATCCTGATTTACACTCCTGGATCAGCTGTTTTCCCTTCAGTGTGGAAGATACAGAGGCCAGCTATTCATTTGGTGAGTGAAAAAGTCAAAGAACATTTAGGTGAAATTCAGATATTTAAATGTTTCTACATTTAAATGTTTCTACATTTGTTTTTATGCTTTTCTTGCTTAGGTACAAAACCCTGTAAAATCTACCAGACACAGCTCAAGATGAAAGCAAAAAGTATCCTGAAGAACCAAAGGAAATGTTTCTGTAAATATCTGGATGATGAGATACAAGGAAAGTTGAGTTTTATACCTCTTGTTTTAAAGACTGACTCTGTCATGAAAATGCAATGCAAAATAAAATGGAAAAACAAAAAGCTCCGGCCCAAAAAACTGAGAGCTTTCATTCCTAATGAAGGACAAACACGGTCACCTGAGGATCTCCTGAGATGGCAAGACAAGAGCATCCTCATCATAGGCAAACCTGGAGTAGGAAAGACTACATTTGTCCTGGAAATGTTGCGTCTTTGGGCAGAGAAGGATGACAGACAGATAGACTACATGTTTTACTTTGATGAAAGTGTTTTGGCCCACAATAGTGTTGCCAATTTGGAAAATCTTTTGTTTGATTTTTATTTAAAACCAATGGAAAAAGACAGAAAAGATATATTTCAAGATATTGAGGAAAACTCTGAGAATGTTGTCATTGTGTTTGATGGTGTGATGGATTTAGAAAAAAAATCCATCTTATTGAAGATCATGAACCACGAGCTCCTGCCTGATGCCAAGATTGTGGTCACATGCAGATCAGAGGTGGAAGATGATCCACTTTTCTGCAACTGGCCGACACAGAAAGTGTATGTACAAGGATTCAGTGAAGAGTCTATTCAGACTTACTATCAGAAGATGTTGGGTCATGATCCCGTTCTTCTAGATGTTGTTTTGAAGAATCAGGAGCTGTTCAGTCTCAGTCATGTTCCGTTGTATGCTTTCATGATTGTAGACTTGATTATGTTTGACCCTGAATGTAACCATCCACACACAGTCACTGAAATGTACATCCACATTTTCCGTCTTGCTGTGAAGAAACATGGGAATAAACAAAATATGCAAATAGATGAGTACCTGAAAGAGAAGAAAGATCAGATTCATCTTTTGATGGACAATTCTTTCAGTGCAACTATAAAGAAGTGTTATGCAACTATTCCAGATTTCAGCAGTGATGAGAAAGACATTAGTCATGCTTTTCTGAAAATGATCACAACAACAGACTCACCAACATCTGCTACGACATACTGTGCATTTCTCCACAACACAATGCAGGAATTCTTCTCAGCTTTGTGGCTTCTTGGACATCCAGATGAAATTGAGAAAGTCCTAGAGCTCTGTCAGACTGAGGAGCATAAACACATGAGACATGTTCTTCCTTTCTTATGTGGACTTCTGAGTGAACACAACACCAGACTCCTCAAGTGTCTCTTCCCAGAAGATCAGATAAAGAGAACATCTGATTGGTTCATTGAGAAACTTTTGGACACGTTTCTTCAACCTCAGAGTGAGAATGAAGAGTTTGATCTTCTCTATGTGTGTCAATGTTTGTATGAGCTCAAGTCTCCTAAAGCCTGTTTAATGTTCCTGGAGAAGATGGACCATCAGCTTGAACCAGAAGTGGATCTTGATCCTCATCAGTGTTGTGCTTTGTCTTACGTGGTCAGTCAATCCAGAGATAAAGAGGTTTATGTGAATCTGGAGGACTGTACCATAGCTGATGTGGGAATGGACATGATGCTCAGCTGCTCACCAAACATCAGGTACTAGAAATCATAATGGTTAACTCTAATCTAGCTCTAGTGTTTAAAGAGGGACCCTTCTTACAAGAAATAATATACCTCTAAGGTGTGCCAAAAAAATGTGTGTGTAGTGCATGCATCTTGCTGTAATTTCTAAGTCTGTTTTTACTCTCAAGTGTATTCAGTGGTCAGCTCGTGTCTCTCATCTTGCACTGTGTGAATGTAGGCAGGTCAGTGAGTTACGGTTTCAGGGGTTGCTTTGTCTCTGTTGCATTTAGCTTAGTAACTAATATGCTGTCTACTCTGTGTAGAAATAAGTTAGCATTTTGCAAAGTTATTCTTAATCTCATGTAAATGCTTGCTGAAGCAAGATACAAAGCATAGACACACATTATAAAAAAAAATTGTCTGACATTTGAGTGATTTGATATGGTTTTATTTATTCAAATGCGTTTTGTTTGTTTGACCACAATATAATTGTTGAAACGGCATATTTGAACCTGCATTTAATGCATCATAATGCTCTTATGTTTGATTTCTTTGTTGCAGGTTAAAGACTTGTAAAGATCCACAGAAGCAAATCACATTCTTTATAGAATTCTTCCATAAATCATCTCAGTGCAACTGCAAACTTTTTGAGGTGAGAGGACGATACAACCCAGAAAACATCAATGCTCTGCTGGATCTTTGCTCTCATGTGAAGAACTATGAGACTCAAACAGGCAGGAGTTTTCTTCCAGCATTACAGTCAGTTTTCCAGTCACCTGATGAATGGATCATAGATCTCTCACAGAGAAAGAGCTCTGTCCTCCTGGAAGTGCTGAAACTACAAACACAGAAGAAACCAGTAGATCTGAGAGGATATTCAGAGGAAGAGAGTGAAGTGAAGAGTTTCCTTCAGTGTCTGCCCTACATCTCACAGCTGAGGTGAGAAAATCTCTGGTAACTTACAGTTATTGTAAAATATGATTTCTGCATAAGCTGGGAGTCCTTTGAATTTTACTTTCACTTTCAAATTAGCAGAAATGTATCATCAAGCAATTGTTTGTTTTTAGATTGAGTTTTCCCTCTTTTCCTCGCTTTCCTTTGGTAAAAGCACACATACATTTGTCTTTTACCTTCAAATTAGTGGTATTAATGTAACATAACATAAACTTTTATGAACAAAACTAATAAACATACACCATGTATAATATAAAATAACAAATAACTCCCAAAGTTTAAATAGGTGTAATCTTGGTATACTGTATTATTATTATGCAATTGTGCTAATATTAACTTTTGTGATGAATTTGTTATTTATGACCAGTTTGTTGTATAGAAGGATAAATTTATGAAAATAAATGTAACTAATTAAAACTGAGTTATATTTACATGGATATATTGAACAGGGTTATATTGAATACTGATTGTGTCATATTTATCAGTTTTAGATTAAATTAAGTATTATTTAATTCCTCATTCAAATGTGCCTCTTCTGCTGGATCTCATGAAACTTCATCTTTTACTGTCTCTTCAAGAACAAGACTTGTGTTCAGTGTAATTCAGTGCTGTATCTGTTGTCTGATAAAATTCTGATCTGATAAAATTATAAATTCATTATTGACATTTAATGTCTAATTTAGAAAGTGTTAAACAAGCTGAAAACCAGAAACAAAACACTGTTGTTATTTCTCATTATTTAGTCACATCATAGCTGTAATAAGTTCTGTGATATCTCTGTTTATTCACATTTCTCATTTTCATTTTGTTTCAGATTCTCTATTCAGAGTAAAAGTCTTTTAAGTAAATTTCTTGTGAGTCTCTTCATTAAAGCAGCAGAGATTGAGACACAGACAGGAGAGCAGATGCTGAAACTGTTAGCATCAGTCTGCACCAGCTCTTATGATTATAGATGGACTAAAATATTTTATGACAGAGATTTCCTGCTGGATCTTTACTCTCATGTGAAGAACTATGAGACTCAAACAGGCAGGAGTTTTCTTCCAGCATTACAGTCAGTTTTCCAGTCACCTGATGAATGGATCATAGATCTCTCACAGAGAAAGAGCTCCGTCCTCCTGGAAGTGCTGAAACTACAAACACAGAAGAAACCAGTAGATCTGAGAGGATGTTCAGAGGAAGAGAGTGAAGTGAAGAGTTTCCTTCAGTGTCTGCCCTACATCTCACAGCTGAGGTGAGAAAATCTCTGGTAACTTACAGTTATTGTGAAATATGATTTCTGCATAAGCTGGGAGTCCTTTGAATTTTACTTTCACTTTCAAATTAGCAGAAATGTATCATCAAGCAATTGTTTGTTTTTAGATTGAGTTTTCCCTCTTTTCCTCGCTTTCCTTTGGTAAAAGCACACGCACATTTGTCTTTTACCTTCAAATTAGTGGTATTAATGTAACATAACATAAACTTTTATGAACAAAACTAATAAACATACACCATGTATAATATAAAATAACAAATAACTCCCAAAGTTTAAATAGGTGTACAAAACTGAAAATCCATAAACACAGTTGAATCAAATAAGAAACGTAGAATGTTTATCCACAAAACAATTAATTCTTCTGGTCGAAGAAAAGTTGAAAAGCCTATATTCCCATTCTGACCATTACAAATGACTAAAACACTGAACACTGATGACACTCTGAGGAAGACTGAAGACTGAAATGCATCAGTGTGGTGTTTTAGTTAAATATTTTATATAATATTATTACAATATTCATGTAAAATACTACATCTTGGTATACTGTATTATTATTATGCAATTGTGCTAATATTAACTTTTGTGATGAATTTGTTATTAATGACCAGTATGTTGTGTAGAAGGATAAATTTATGAAAATAAATGTAACTAATTAAAACTGAGTAAAATGTACATGGATATATTGAACAGGGTTATATTGAATACTGATTGTGTCATATTTATCAGTTTTAGATTAAATTAAGTATTATTTAATTCCTCATTCAAATGTGGCTCTTCTGCTGGATCTCATGAAACTTCATCTTTTACTGTCTCTTCAAGAACAAGACTTGTGTTCAGTGTAATTCTGTGCTGTATCTGTTTCCTGATAAAATTCTGATCTGATAAAATTATAAATTCATTATTGACATTTAATGTCTAATTTAGAAAGTGTTAAACAAGCTGAAAACCAGGAACAAAACACTGTTTATTGTTATTTCACATTATTTAGTCACATCATAGCTGTAATAACTTCTCTGATATCTCTGTTTATTCACATTTCTTATTTTTATTTTGTTTCAGATTCTCTATTCAGAGTAAAAGTCTTTTAAGTAAATTTCTTCTGAGTCTCTTCATTAAAGCAGCAGAGATTGAGACACAGACAGGAGAGCAGATGCTGAAACTGTTAGCATCAGTCTGCACCAGCTCTTATGATTATAGATGGACTGACATATTTTATGACAGAGATGTCCTGCTGGATCTTTGCTCTCATCTGAAGAACTATGAGACTCAAACAGGCAGGAGTTTTCTTCCAGCATTACAGTCAGTTTTCCAGTCACCTGATAAATGGTTCATAAATCTCTCACAGAGAAAGAGCTCCATCCTCCTGGAAGTGCTGAAACTACAAACACAGAAGAAACCAGTAGAGCTGAGAGGATGTTCAGAGGAAGAGAGTGAAGTGAAGAGTTTCCTTCAGTGTCTGCCCTACATCTCACAGCTGAGGTGAGAAAATCTCTGGTAACTTACAGTTATTGTGAAATATGATTTCTGCATAAGCTGGGAGTCGTTTGAGTTTTACTTTGACTTTCAAATTACCAGAAATTTAGCATCAAGCAATTGTTTGTTTTTAGATTGAGTTTTCCCTCTTTCCCTCACTTTCCTTTGGTAAAAGCATGCACACATTCTTTTACATTCAAATTAGTAACATTAATGTAACATAAACTTTTATGAACAAAACTAATAAAAATACACCATGTATAACATAAAATAACAAATAACTCCCGAAGTTTAAACAGATATACAAAACTGAACATCTGTAAACACATTGGAATCAAATAAGAAACGTAGAATGTTTATCCACAAAACGATTAAGAAAGCTTGAAAGTACGGCATACACTTTGATGTAATATAAAATAAAATCATAAAAAAATAAGCAAACACTGTGGAACCAAATAAATATGAATCTTCCACTATCACCTGGTGCACATTTAGTTTTGAAACTCTTCTGCCATGGTCTTGTTTTTGTCAGCTCTCTCTTCCTGTCAATCAGCTGGACTCACTCTATTCACAAGATAATTGTAATCTGATCAATTCGGCACACTGCAGAGAAAATAGTGACTCATGTCCAGATTTCAGTGAATTATTTAATTTCAGTGAGTACTTTACTTCAAAGCATGAGTTCTCTTGTATTCTGTGATTGTTTTAGAGCAGACTTTAACTGTTTCTCATCATGCTGTGAGAAATACAGACTGAACAATGACTGAAAACTCATTCTGAATGTAATTCTAATGATATTGTTCCTCTGTGTGGCTGTTGTTATAGCTATGATATAGACTTACCTGTTCTCAATGAGAACGACTATTAAAACAGTTACTGTCCTTGATGTGAACGAGTCTTAAGACAGTCCAAGAAAATCCCCATCTTCCTCCTCCATACACAGACTTTGCACAAATGACATCTGTTATGAGCCCCTGCTCTTTCTCTCTAGGTTTTCTTTCCTGAGAGCAGCTGCTAATTGTATGGGGGCAGAGACTATCATAAACACCTGTGGTCTCTGTCTATTTAAGAACTGCTGATGGCACTTCAATGGCGGATTGCCCTGGGAACTCAGTTTTGTGTTTTAATTTTGGGTTTTGTTTTCTTATTTTCTTTTAAGGATGGTGAGTGAGTGATAGTTTGTTTAATTACTACAGAGAACATAGAAAGCATATGTAAGTGAGCTGACCTGGAATACTTTTGCTGTGTTTAATTTCTTCCTCAGGAGATAGGTTTTCTTAACTCTTCAGGAAGTTGTAGTTTAAATGAGTTTGCTCACCAGTTATTTATGATTTATTTACATTTTAAATGCTTTTCTTTTTGTTTTCTGTTTTAGTCACATTCTCTTTTCTATACAATACAACTTTTAACTTTTTGCCCTGGCAACTGTTGTATTTGTTGGTTTTAAAATAGCTTTCTTATGTTGGTCCCTAAATGGGTCGTAACAACATCCCATTGCACTGCATTTCAACTAAATCTTCAATCCCTGCATCTTCTTGTTGAATTATTTATTTGTGTCTGATGTGAAGTAGTGTATTATGTGATGTAAGTCTCAAATTAATTAAGTGTTTGGTTCTTGATTGTGTATTATCAGGTTTGGAGGCATTTATAATAAAGAAACAAGGATGTCTGCAGTAAGATTTCTGCTGAATCTCTGTGTTGCTGCAGAAGAAACTGACAAAGATGCAGGAACAAGATTCTGGACTCTGATCTCATCTGTGTGCAGCTACAAAACCTTCCCTTTTGATTATAATGGTCATAATCAGAGTGATTTTCTGTTGGATCTTTACTCTCATGTGAAGAACTATGAGACTCAATCAGGCAGGAGTTTTCTTCCAGCATTACAGTCAGTTTTCCAGTCACCTGATGAATGGTTCATAAATCTCTCACAGAGAAAGAGCTCCGTCCTCCTGGAAGTGCTGAAACTACAAACACAGAAGAAACCAGTAGATCTGAGAGGATGTTCAGAGGAAGAGAGTGAAGTGAAGAGTTTCCTTCAGTGTCTGCCCTACATCTCACAGCTGAGGTGAGGATATCTCTGGTAACTTACAGTTATTGTGAAATATGATTTCTGCATAAGCTGGGGGTCGTTTGAATTTTACTTTCACTTTCAAATTAGCGGCCATTTAGTGTCAAGCAACTGTTTTGTTTTCAGTTTGTGTTTTCCCTCTATTCCTCACTTTCCTTCGATGAAAGCATGTGCACATTTTACTTTTACGTTCAATTTAGCAGCATTAATGTAACAAACTTTTATTAACAAAACTAATACGAATACACCATATAAAATGTAAAATAAAAAATAACTTACTAACAGTTTAAATCGGTATACAAAACTGAAAATCCGTAAACTCGGTTGAATCAAATAAGAAACGTAGAATGTTTGTTAGCAACACGATTAAGAAAGCTTGGAAGCACGGCATACACTTTGATGTAATATAAGATAAAATCATGAAAAGCAAATAAAAATAAGCAAAGACTGTTGAACCAAATAAATATGAAACTTCCTCTATCACCTGGTTTGTTTTGAAACTCTTCTGCCATGGTCTTGTCTTTGTCAGCTCTCTCTTCCTGTCAATCAGCTGGACTCACTCTATTCACATGATAATCTGATCCATTCACCACACTGCATTGAGCAGCTGCATTTTTTAATTGCATTGTCTGCTCTTTAACTGAACTAAATTATTTTTATTACTTAAAAAAAAAACAGTGAGGTTGTGCCGGTGTGATTAAGTGATGAAACCAATATCATTGTCAACATCGACTATTACAGCAAGCCTAATCAGAGAGCAATTGTTGTACAGAGTGAGATACAGCTGTAGGTGTGAATAATCATCATATCTGTAGATGTTTGAGCACAAATTATGGGGCATCTTTGTAGATTCATCCATCAGATGCTACCGAAGTACATGTGCTAAACGATGTAGCTGACATGAGTTAACTGCATTCTCTATCAGTTCATTGAGCCAACATCCAGTTAGTCCTGATGAGCACCACATTTTTCAGGTGTATTTTGAGCATGTAATACAGAGATGGCTGTTATTCAAGGATTACTGCACAGAAGTTGTATAACTTTGGTTTTCCCTCAAGAAACTTTGTATTCACTCAAAAAGCATTTGTGTTCTCTTGACTAGTTGAGTTCAGACAAAAATCCCTGTTTACTTCACAGCTTGCAGTGGTTCATACAGCTCTGATCGTTCACAATGGAGCAGTTCATAGAGTTTTATTTTAAACTTGGACTCAAATATAAAGAAATACAGATCTTAGGAGACATCTAATAGTGCTTATTGCTGAAAGGACCTGAATAATCCCAGAAGGTGTTTGCTGGTTAGGTTTGAACTATTACAAGAAAGAAATCTAAAGGCAGTTCTTCTGGTCCAAGAAAAGTTCAAAAGCCTATATTCCCATTCTGACCATTACAAATGACTAAAACACTGAACACTGATGACACTCTGAGGAAGACTGAAGGCTGAAATGCATCAGTGTGGTGTTTTAGTTAATTTTATATAATATTATTACAATATTCATGTAAAATACTACATCTTGGTATACTGTATTATTATTATGCAATTGTGCTAATATTAACTTTTGTGATGAATTTGTTATTAATGACCAGTATGTTGTGTAGAAGGATAAATTTATGAAAATAAATGTAACTAATTAAAACTGAGTAATATTTACATGGATATATTGAACAGGGTTATATTGAATACTGATTGTGTCATATTTATCAGTTTTAGATTAAATGAAGTATTTAATTCCTCATTCAAATGTGCCTCTTCTGCTGGATCTCATGAAACTTCATCTTTTACTGTCTCTTCAAGAACAAGACTTGTGTTCAGTGTAATACAGTATCTGTTCCCTGATAAAATTCTGATCTGATAAAATTATAAATTCATTATTGACATTTAAAGTCTAATTTGGAAAGTGTTAAATGTGAGCTGAACTTATTTCTCATTATTTAGTCACATCATAGCTGTAATAAGTTCTGTGATATCTCTGTAGTGTTTATTCACATTTCTCATTTTCATTTTGTTGCAGATTCTCTATTCAGAGTGGAAGTCTAAGCAAATTTCTCCTGAGTCTCTTCATTAAAGCAGCAGAGATTGAGACACAGACAGGAGAGCAGATGCTGAAACTGTTAGCATCATTCTGCACCAGCTCTTCTGGTTATAGACTAACTAAAATATTTGATGACAGTGATTTCCTGCTGGATCTTTGCTCTCATGTGAAGAACTATGAGACTCAAACAGGCAGGAGTTTTCTTCCAGCATTACAGTCAGTTTTCCAGTCACCTGATAAATGGATCATAGATCTCTCAGAGAGAAAGCGCTCCGTCCTCCTGGAAGTGCTGAAACTACAAACACAGAAGAAACCAGTAGAGCTGAGAGGATGTTCAGAGGAAGAGAGTGAAGTGAAGAGTTTCCTTCAGTGTCTGCCCTACATCTCACAGCTGAGGTGAGAAAATCTCTGGTAACTTACAGTTATTGTGAAATATGATTTCTGCATAAGCTGGGGGTCGTTTGAATTTTACTTTGACTTTCAAATTAGCGGCCATTTAGTGTCACGCAATTGTTTGTTTTTTAGTTTGTGTTTTCCCTCTTTTCCTCACTTTCCTTTGATAAAAGCATGTGCACATTTTACTTTTACATTCAAATTAGTGGCATTAATGTAACATAACAAACTTTTATTAACAAAATTAATAAAAATACACCATGTATAATATAAAATAACAAATAACTTACACAAAGTTTAAACAGATATACAAAACTGAAAATCCGTAAACTCCATTGAATCAAATAAGAAACGTAGAATGTTTATTCACAAAACAATTAAGAAAGCTTGAAAGCACAGCATGCACTTTGATGTAATATAAAATGAAATCATAAAAAAGTTCCACGTTTTGAATAAATAAAAATAAGCAAACACTGTGGAACCAAAAACATATGAAACTTCCACTCTCTTCTGGTGCTCATTGCATTTTGTTTTGAAACTTTTCTGCCATGGTTTTGTTCTTGTCAGCTCTCTCTTCCTGTCAATCAGCTGGACTCACTCTAATCATTTGATAATTGTAATCTGATCCATTCGGCATACTGCATTAAGCAGCTGCTTTTTTAACTGCATTGTCTGTTCTTTAACTGAACTAAATGATTTTTATTACAAGCCTTAGCAAGCCTTATTCTGACCAATCACTGCATCTGATCTCATTCGTGTTTCACCAGCTAAATCAGAGAGCAATTGTTGTACAGAGTAAGTGTGAGGGACTGAGCAGTAAATAAAGAGCAGTGTTGGGCACATACCTTTAAAAAAGTAATTAGTTATAGTTACTAGTTACTTCTCACAAATAGTAACTGAGTTAGTAACTGAGTTACATCATTATAAAAGTAACTAATTACCAGGCAAAGTAACTATTGCGTTACTTAAAAAAAATCTAATTTAATATAACTTTAAAATAAATATGAAACGCTGTACACTAGTCTACACTATTTTAATGTTGTTGTGGGACAACGTCAGAGACAACCCAATACAACATATTATAAATATTAGCATTACTATAGTGGTACAATAAAGCACAATAGATGGTTTAGAATTTTTGTTTTCGCCTGCGTTATTAGCCACTAATGTTGTGGCGGCATGTGACGATGTAAGGTGCAGTAGATTAGAATTACTTGTCACTGACGCAGAGAGACTCTTTTTTTTTTTTTATTTATTTTTTTTTTATTTTTTTTCCCTGGACATAAGTTGTACGTTACATAAACATTTTTGCCTTTCACCTCAGTGAGGGAAAAGTAGTGCTTATACTTCCAGTTTGCAAAAGTTACCATTGAACTTGTTGGACTTGCCATCGTTGTGATGTGGATGCTGGTTTGTGAGACTAACCATGCGTGTGCTTGTGTGTGAACACCCGCACTACTCTGCCTCTGATTTGCAAACAATGGAAATTCAATCCAAGCCAATCTTCACGTTCTCAGTTACACCACGTTTACAGACACACCAATCATCATCACTGGTTTTGTGTCCCGCCCCCGGCCCCGAACACACACAAACACACACACCAGAGAAAGAGAGAATCTATGGATGAGAGAGACGCTGCTCGCATGAAAACCGCTTCAGTGTTCTCAGTTATAGTAACGGGCATTTTAGCGTTACTAACGGCGATACTGAAAAAAGTATCGCCGTTGGTAACGCCATTTATTTATAGCGCGGTTATTCCCATCACTGATAAAGAGGGCCATAAAAAAAGAAGTTTCCAAAAAAATAATTATTTTAATAAATCCAAAAATAAAAAAGAAGTTTCACAAAAAGTTCAACCATCAAAAAAAACTAGGCCTATGAAGAAACAAAGAAAATGATCAAAGCAAACAAAACTCAACATGTACTACCAAACTCACCCCAAATGACACACCCGGGCTAGGGATGCACCGAAATGAAATTCTTGGCCGAAGCCGAAGCCGAATAATAATGAAATGCTTGGCTGAAAGCCCAATGCCGAACGCGGTGTTTCGCATTTTTTCCCATTTATTTTGCCAATTTTTTCACCATTACAATAATTAAATAGTACAAATTAGCTTTTTACTATGTTGCTTTGCTTTTCAGAGAAATAAATCAAATAACAAAAATAAAATTTAAAAATATTTATTTAACACTGAACTAGTTTTTAATATTAATTTCCTTTCCAGAAAACACAGGATAAGATGGTGACTTCCTGTGCAAGCACATGTGAGTGACTGGTGTACAGTACACTTGTCGTGTGAATGGTAGATTCGCGGGAAGAATTTAATTGAATTTACGGGACGCATCATCAGTAGTGTTCCTCTGGGTCATGGGGTGTTTCGGCCTTTGACACTATACACCCTCCCCAGAGGCGGCCAGCTGTAGGTTGATCAGACCTCAGCTTGTGTCCCAAGACCAATCTATGAGAGTCACCAGGCGTCCTGTTCCCTGAGTCAAGTCAAAGCCGACTGCAAACATCCTGGCACACTACTTGGGGGCCCAACTATGTTCATTTCTCTTCAGCCAAAGCCACTGGCTGCTTCTTTCTGCTGCCTCTGATGCAGTTTTAATGGCTGTACGCTTTTAATATTTTTACTAGAAATTAATATTAAAGTTTCAAAGAATAAATCAATTATATTAATTTAAACAGTTGTTATCAATGAAATATTATATTACTTAAATAACATATACATATATTTTACTGCCTTTGCTTAAATTGTTTACATTTTTATAACACATTATCTTGTGGATCCATCAGTTCACATTTACAACTCTATGCGTTTCTCTTCCAGCAGGAGGCGCTGTCAGAATAATATTACACAAAGCAGCGCAGCAAATGACTTTGAAACGTGCAGCGCTCATATTTATTCAATGGACAGCCTTTTGAAGTTTCATCGCAATTCTTGTCTTTCAGTCCCCACATTTAAGACCACCTGAAATTATAATAAAGCTCTTAATTTTCATTGATGACTGCAGTTTTATTTGGGGTTAAGAAAGTCTTAATTTAAGTCTTTCAAAAAACAAACCTTACACAAAATATGTTTCTTTTTATTTTTTCCCACCATGTTCAGGGCACAAGAAAAATATTAGGGAACTAAATTAATATCAGTATATAAAATATAATCGCCTTTTATTGTCTCTGAGAGAATGCACGTCAGATGCTGAAAGCACTGTCAGCTTTCACTTTAACATATTGCGCAGTTTTCACATTGCTTGTATCCATTGGCTCACCTCCATGGTTTAAAACATAAATATTTATAAAAATACAGTATATAGAAAGGACAAATCTTTAAAATATTGCGACGTAACACCAACGTAAGCCATTGTTTTTCACTCACTGAAAGCTACATCTGCTCATCTGATCTCTGCTCTCATCACAGGCTGCACGCACAACTGCAGACACACCCCCTCTTGAAATTTCGGCATTACATGTTTTGCAAATCGCTATCCGTGGGTCTTTCTCGGATATACTGATATATGTCCACACTGCAGATGTGTTGGTTCAGACAAGCACGTGCAGGCTGCGATTTCTGTTAGCGGCAACATACTGTTTCGGCCGTGTTGTTTTGGTGATAAGTCTTTCGGCCAAAAACCGAAAATGCCTTTTTGGGCCATTTTCGTCCGAACATTTTCGGTGGCCGAATATTCGGTGCATCCCTAACTCGGGCACATTTAAACAATTGGACTAGTCCATATTCCTACAAAAGGGGGGAGGAAGAGACAAGACACTTACTACAAAGTACAACAACAACAAAGTACTTAAATGCTGAAACTATGACTAATATAAAGTAAATGTATAATAAAATACAAATCAAGAAGATCAAGAATTAAACAAACAATCCTCGGTCCTCCAGTCTCATGTTTCCCCCGCGGTTATTCCGTCTATTGGTGGAAACGGGCGGAACTAAAAGTCAGCAGAGGCTGACGACTCAGCTGCCTCCCAGTGTTGTCAAGTCCGCTTATTATAAGCGACTTTGGGCTTGTTTTTTTGTAAAGTCACTTACAAATATTGATAGTCGCGGGTTGCGTTTTTTTGGGATTGTTTCTAAAGTGTAGTTGCTTATTTGGGCTTGATCCCAGCTCCATAATAAGTTGTCAAGCAGATATTTTCTATTTGTTATTTAAACCATAGACAGATATAAACGTAGGAGTTTGTCTAGACTGTCCCCTCTGTCCCTCCCTCCCCTTTCACCATACACACAGGAGACAGCAGTTTTTTCCCACCCACATCCTGCTTCTAATTGGCTCTGACCCAGATGGCAACGAGTACTAGCAAAGACTATAGAATACCCAAGACATGTCACTCGTGTAGTTTTGAATGGGGAAAAATGCAACGTTCATTATGGCCGCGAAGCCCCGCCTTCTTAGTGAAAGAGCCAATAGTTGATTAGGAAAGTCAGCGCGTCACTGCAGCTGCCGTTAGAAGTCCCGGTTGCTATAGAAACAAACGGCGCTCTAAGACGTGCGCTCAGTACTGCGCATGCGCACTGGCTCATCTAGCTGGAAAAATAAGCGTTTTTTTCACGCTATTGGTGCACAAGAAACCATATTTATGAGGCAGTTCTTCTTGGATTTCTTTGGAGATTTAAAATATGAAATTTAATCGTAAGCTTTGTGAACAGTTTTGGAGAATTTGATGTTTCCCCATTCAAACAGATAGGAGCTGCACTTGTATGCCCGAGAGGCGTTTCAAAGATGGCCGCAGAGTGACATGACTTGCCTTAAAGGGACTTTGGTACTAGCCAATCATAGGCAGGGCAGGGCAATCTGTTTTTTTTCTGGTTAGGAAAACGTCAGTGAGTGAGTGACGTTCACGTTTAAATTAATGCGCGCGAGTTGCGACTGATGGTGACTGACTGGATTGTAGGATAGTTTTTTTGGAGGAACAAATGCCCGGGACAAAGTGGGCGAAATACGGCAAGAGATATAACAAAAACTGGGAGAAAGAGAAAGGAGTAAAAGAATGGATTCAACCCGTCGCGGGGGATGACTCAAAAGCACTGTGCAGAGTATGTAAGTGTGAAATACGTGCACACTATGCGGACCTCGTACAACATCTTCTGCAGTCCCTGCAATAATAAATAAAGAATTTGTGAATTCAGTATGATATTTATTTGTGTGTGCACATTTTTCTAATGTTTTTCAAATGTTTTCTAATGAAGTTTTCTAATGTTAAATAATGTTAAAAGGTGGTTTAACTCCCTCTTGTGGTCATTGTCCTGAAGGTCAGGGGGGAGAAAAATAAATAAACTACTGTATTGATAATCTGTATCCACAGTTTAAAATCCGTCCCCACGGATTGTAAAACTGCACACAGTTTATTTATTTTTCTCTTCCCTGAAGCTAGGGGGGCTCCGTAGAAAAAGTCGCTTGTTTTGGGCTTGTTTTCACAGGCCTGGTTGCTTATTTATCTCGCGAGATCTGGCAACACTGCTGCCTCCCCCTAATTATCATCACCACCCCGTCCCTTATTCGGTTGGCGGTGTGTGATGAGAGCACCTGAATGGAATTAAGCCCCATCACCGCCGCTGTTTAAATGCCGAGCGCGCCTCTCCTCAGGAGACCGGTCTCTCCCCCGTGCATGCACGCTGGTGTCCTCGCGGGTCCAGGAAGGGGTGAAGAGGGAATCCCGCGCCGCCGAGAGGGACGAAGCCGCAAGAGATGCCGCCGCCCCTAGCACCCCGGTCCCACGCGGGGAGCGCGTGCGGCCGCCGGACTCCGCCCCTTACCTGGACCCTTCCCTATCGAACACTACCCATCCTTCACGAAACCCCAGCACTCGAGGACACGAGATCCCCTGTTTATTTGGACACTTTTCTTTCCCCTTTTGGACACTTTTCTTTCATTTTCTGTTTAACAAAAGCCTCTCCGAGGCCTGACGTTTAAGGTTTGAACTATTACTAGAAAATACTTCAGGTCCAAGAAAAGTTCAAAAGTAACATAATATTCCCATTCTGACCATTACAAATGACTAAAACACTGAACACTGATGACACTCTGAGGAAGACTGAAGGCTGAAATGCATCAGTGTGGTGTTTTAGTTAAATAATTTATATAATATTATTACAATATTCATGTAAAATACTACATCTTAGTATACTGTATTATTATTATGCAGTTGTGCTAATAAACCAAATAAATATGAAACTTCCTCTATGACCTGGTGCTCAATTTGTTTTGAAACTCTTCTGCCATGGTCTTGTTTTTGTCAGCTCTCTCTCTTCCTGTCAATCAGCTGGACTCACTCTATTCACATGATAATTGTAATCTGATAAATTCGGCACACTGCAGAGAAAATAGTGACTCATGTCCAGATTTCAGTGAATTATTAATTTCAGTGAGTACTTTACTTCAAAGCCTGAGCTCTCTTGTATTCTGTGATTGTTCAGTCTGTATTTCTCATAGCATGATGAGAAACAGTTTAGTCTGCTCTGAAACAATGACTGAAAAATCATTCTGAGCGTAATTTTAATGATATTGTTTCACTGTTTTGCTGTTGTTATAGCTATGATATGGACTTTCCTGTTCTCAATAAGAACGGCTAATAAAACAGTTACTGTCCTTGGTGTTAAGGGGTCTTAAAGGAACACTCCGCTTTTTTTGGAAATAGGCTCATTCTCCAACTCCCCCTGAGTTAATAAGTTGAGTTTTTACCATTTTGAAATCCATTCAGCTGTTCTCCTGTTCTGGCGATGTCACTTTTAGCTTAGCTTAGCATAGATCATTGAATCCTATTAGACCAGTAGGATCGCATTTAAAAATGACCAACAAGTTTCCATATTTGTTGTATTTAAAACTAGACTCTTCTGTAGTTATATCGTGTACTAAGACCGGTGGAAATGCAAAGCTGTGAGTTTCTAGGCTGATAAGATTAGGAACTGCACTTCCATTCCAGCTTAATAGTCAAGGAAGTTTGCTGCCGTAATATGGCCGAAGCAGGCGGAGTATTATCAGAAATGAGTTCCCAGCTAGTTTAGCATTTGCACATGTGCTGCGTGGTATTACTGCTCCTGCTTCAGCCATATTACGGTAGCAAACTTCCTTGACTATTACACTGAATGGGAGTGTAGATCCTAATCTTATCAGCCTAGAAACTCACAGCTTTGCATTTCCACTGGTCTTAGTACACAATATAACTACAGAAGAGTCAAGTTTTAAATAGGACAAATATGGAAACTCGTTGGTCATTTTTGATCGCGATGCTACTGGTCTAATAGGATTCAATGATCTATGCTAAGCTATGCTAAAATTGATATCGCCAGAACAGGAGAACACATGAATGGATTTCAAAACGGTAAAAATCAACTTATTAACTCGGGAGCTGAAGAATGAGCCTATTTACAAAAAAAGCGGAGTGTTCCTTTAAGACTTAAAGGACACATCCAAGAAAATCTCCATCTTCCTCCTCCATACCCACAGACTCTGCACAAATGACATCTGTTATGAGCCCCTGCTCTTTCTCTCTAGGTTTTCTTTCCTGAGAGCAGCTGCTAATTGTATGGGGGCAGAGACTATCATAAACACCTGTGGTCTCTGTCTATTTAAGAACTGCTGGTTGCTGTTACCGTATGGTGCTGGACTGTTGAGACAGGAACACGATATGACAAACGAACAAAGTCTTTAATAAAATCCAAGGAGCTGACTGATCAGGAACATGAAGAACATCCACACACAAAGTGTAAACATAGAGCAAAGACTGACAAATTACTAAACACAAAGACAGACTTATAAAGGGTTTGCTGATTACAAGGACAGGTGATCCAGATGACACTAACAAAGACTAAACCAAAGTAGACAGATCAACAGGGGAGACAATGGGAAAAACCAAGTACATAAACTGACATATCTATGACAGTGGCACTTCAATGGCGGATTGCCCTGGGCAGAGGCGAATCAAGGTGAGGTGGGGGCCCCAGGCAAAATGAATTATCTAAAAGATTATTTCGTTAATATATCTTGGCTACCTTAATATAAATTTATACAACATACAAAAAGTAGTCAAAACACATAATATAACATAAAATATATATATATATATTTTTTTTAAACAAAGTGCATATTCTTTAACAAAATGTTTATCTAAAATCTTTAAAAAAAATTCTAAGAGCACATAAGTAAACTCAACTTCATTAGGACTACATCTGACACGCTGATCCTACCATTTTCACTGTCAGAAGAATGGCCTGGGCTTTCTCCCTGAGGTGGTGGTGACAGGAACCTAAGCAATGCTCCTGAATGCAGAAATATATGATTAGCATTTTAATTTAATCGTTTTAATTTAATTGACAGTTTATTAACTATTAGTTCATTGTTAAGCCTAGTTCAGACTGCATGATTTTAGCCCCGGTTTTGAGAAATCGCCGACAAATGCCCGAAATCACAGGCAAATCGGTGCTCGTTCACGTGAGTGACAATCACACAGTGTGAACGATCAAAGACGTGATCTGAGAGAATCGCCGACGTGTCCCCGACACCCGTGAGATATTTGGCATGCTAAATATCTGGACCTGTCTGCGATTCAAAATCATGCCGTGTGAAAGGTGATCTGACTGAAAATCACATCGGTGATTACCTACAGCCAATGAGACAGCAACATCCAGGCCAGCGGGAAGTTGGGGGAGGAGTTACGAAGGTATAGACCACAATATCAACAAGAATTATTGTCTGCAAGATGGCGCCGCGGATGGCAGCCTCTGTGATTAGTTCTCCAGTTGTTTTTGTGTTTTTGTTCGTTTTTCCTGTTTTTTGTTTTGCAAACACGATCAGTTTTACCAGGGATGAACTGCTGAACATTCGGCAGAACACACCACATAATATCCTAACGGTTTTTGATTATTCTGACGTTTTGCTGAACATAGTTGGCGGAGCAGCAGCGCTGAGACACTTTCGGACGCGCAGGACGCGCAAGCGGGGGAAGCGCGGCGGCGCGCTCGTGAAGCTTCGTCAGCGTGGATTCAGGCTGTCGCTGCCAGGCATACATCTGTCGAATCTCCGCTCTCTACCAAACAAAACGGACTAACTCCTTCTGCTCTCCAGGACAAATAAGGATTTTTCGCATTCTGCTGCTCTGTGTTTCATGGAAACCTGGCTGAATGCGGCTATACCAGACAGCGCGATTCATCTGCCGGGATATCAGCTGTTCAGAGGAGACCGCGACACAGAATCGACGGGGAAATCGCGCGGCGGCGGGACGTGCTTTTACATCAATGAGAGGTGGTGTACAGATGTAACAGTGTTAAAGAAGATGTGCTGTTCTGATTTAGAAGCACTTTTCATTAACTGTAAGCCATTCTATTCGCCGCGGGAGTTTTGCTCGTTCATTCTCGTGAGCGTGTACATTCCACCACAAGCGCACGTGAGCCTGGCATTGCAGAAACTTGCTGATCAGATCACAGTGACAGAACAACATTACCCGGACTCTGTTTTAATCATTCTTGGGGATTTTAATAAAGCAAATCTCTCCCGTGAACTGCCAAAACACAGACAGCATGTCAAATGTCCAACCAGAGACAGTAATATATTGGACCACTGTTACACCACAATTAAAGGAGCATATCACTCTGTCCAACGGGCAGCTTTGGGACTATCTGATCATTGTCTGGTTCATCTTATACCAACCTACAGGCAAAAACTTAAATCTGCTAAACCTGTAGTTAAGACTGTAAAAAGATGGACCAACGAAACAGAACAGGTCTTACAATCCTGTTTCTATTTGACTGTTTTTGAAGCTGCTGCCACCGATCTGGACGAGCTCACAGAGACTGTTACTTCATATATCAGTTTCTGTGAGGATTTATGCATTCCTACCAGAACCTATTTAACATACAACAATGACAGGCCATGGTTTACAGAAAAACTCAGACATCTTCGTCAGGCCAAAGAGGATGCCTACAGAAAAGGGGATAGAGTCTTGTACAACCAGACCAGGAACACACTGAATAAAGAGATTAGAGTGGCTAAAAAGACCTATGCAAAAAGGTTAGAAGATCAGTTCACTTCGAATGATCCAAGTTCAGTGTGGAAAGGCCTGAAAATCATCACAAACTACAGGACACCTCCCCTGACCACTGAGGCGACTCAACGACTTGCTGAAGACCTGAATGAGTTTTACTGTAGATTTGAAACCCCCCATACCTGTTTTGACGATCTCTTCACACAACCATTACCACCTCAAGCAAACCCCCCTCTCCCCCCTCCTTCAATTCTTATCAGTGAAAATGAGGTGCGCCAGGTCTTCAGAAAGAACAAAAGAAGAAAGGCACCCGGACCAGATGGTGTGACACCAGCCTGTCTGAAAACCTGCGCTGACGAGCTGGCCCCCATTTTTTTTCACAGATCTTTAACAGGTCTCTGGAGCTGTGTGAAATCCCTCACTGCCTAAAACGCTCAACTATTATTCTTGTCCCAAAGAAATCCAAGATAACAGGACTTAACGACTACAGACCTGTGGCGCTAACATCTGTCCTCATGAAGTCATGAAAAACTGGTTCTGGCTTATCTGAAGGACATCACCGGACCCTTACTGGACCCCCTGCAGTTTGCTTACCAAGCAAACAGGTCAGTGGATGATGCAGTGAACATTGGCTTGCACTTCATCCTGCAGCATCTGGACAGACCAGGGACTTATGTGAGGATCCTGTTTGTGGACTTCAGTTCGGCCTTCAACACCATCATTCCTCCACTCCTCCACACCAAACTAAACCAACTTTCTGTTCCTAGCCCTATCTGTCAATGGATCACCAGCTTTCTGACAGATAGGCAACAGCTGGTGAGACTGGGGAAATTCATATCAAGCAGCCGCACCACCAACACTGGCGCCCCTCAAGGTTGTGTTCTCTCCCCACTGCTCTTCTCCCTCTACACCAACGACTGCACCTCTAAAGACCCCTCTGTCAAGCTCCTGAAGTTTGCAGACGACACCACAGTTATCGGCCTTATTCAGGACGGTGACGAGTCTGCCTACAGACAGGAGGTAAAAGAGCTGGCTGTCTGGTGCTGTCACAACAACCTGGAGCTGAACAAGCTCAAAACTGTAGAGATGATAGTGGACTTCAGGAGGAACCCCCCTGCACTCTCCTCACTCACCATCATGGACAGCACTGTGGCTACAGTGGAGACATTCAAGTTCCTGGGATGTTTCATGTCCCAGGACCTGAAGTGGGACACTCACATCGACTCCATTGTAAAAAAGGCCCAACAAAGGTTGTACTTCCTTCACCAGCTGAAGAAGTTCAACCTACCACAGGAGTTGCTGAGACAGTTCTACTCAGCCATCATCGAGTCTGTTCTGTGCACATCAATAACTGTCTGGTTTGGCTCAGCTACAAAATCAGACATCAGAAGATTGCAGAGAATAGTTCGGTCTGCTGAGAGGATTATTGGTGCTCCCCTGCCCACCCTTCAAGAACTGTACACATCCAGAGTGAGGAAAAGAGCTCAGAAAATCACTTTGGACCCCTCACATCCAAGTCATCCCCTCTTTGAACTCTTACCATCCGGCCGGCGCTACAGAGCCCCAAAGATCAGGACTACCAGACGCGTGAACAGTTTTTTCCCCCAGGCAATCCACCTTATGAACAGTTAAAATGTTACCACCTCAAGTGGAATAATCTCAATGTGTGGAATAATCTGACTTTATCTACTGCTACCACCTCCACCCTAACACATCCCTGTATTCCATCCTATCACCTATAGCACAACTGTACATAAATATTTATTGTCAAATTGTTTTACCAATTATTATTATTATTTTCTATTTTTATTTTTGGTCTATTTATGCTAACATGTGTATTTTTTCTTATTCTCTTATTTTTATTGTCTGTGCGTCTCTGTGTACTGGAAGCTAATAACACTGAAACAAATTCCTTGTATGCGCAAGCATACTTGACAATAAAGCTCTTTCTGATTCTGATTCTGATTCTGAAGAATAGCTTCGGCTTATTTTCTTTTCGCTGCAAATGAGTTCACATGCTATTTGTATGACAAGCTTCTTGCGGGCTACCATTTTTTTTTTTTTATAATAATACCAGTCTCATGTGAGAACTTGCACGCCTGACCTCGCGTTGTTTCCATGTCACTTCTTGCGTGTGTTTGGTTGTGAGACGTAGTTTGCGGACCGGGACAAAGTTGTCGGCGATTCTTCCTGTTGTAAAGTCATGCAGTGTGAAACCCCATGTCGCCGATCCATCGTGCATTTTGAACACAGCAGCGACAGAATGCTACCCCAGATAGTCATACAGTGTGAAAACATCTGTGACGCGATTGCTTTGAAAATCGTGAAGTCTGAACTCAGCTTTAGTTGACAACTAATTATGTTAACTCAACTATTTTAATGTAGAAGAGCTAAATAAAAAAATGTCAACTAAGTAAATGTAATGATATTTAGTTAAATTGTTTTGTGAGCTCTCCACTGGCAGGAAAACACAGTACTAAAACTTACCAAGTGATGTTCAGCTCATTAACATTATCACTTATTCTATTGCGGCCTATTAATACCTGCATAAAATACATGCTGCTGCTACAGTAAATGTAACCCTAGCTAGTAAACCTATCAGAAATGAGACAATCTAGAAAATCATTAAACGAAAATAACCTGGAACAACAAAAACATTGGTTTGTCATATAATTGTTATTAAGTCATTAATGATAATTATCTCCATCACTTAACTTACCGCTGTCATGTTTCCTCTTTTCCTCCTCTTTTTGTTTTTTTTCCCCCCTGCTTTTAGCTGCCAGATGAATAAGTCCTTTTCATTAAATAAAATAAGCCTAGTAAAAGGTGCTGCTGTGCCAGTTTGAAAACCGCGGCTGATGCATCACAAAGAAAAAGCAAGCACATCCAGCGTAACGCGAGAGGGAGCCCTATGGGGGATGCGGATATATTGCTCCATGTTAAATGTATGTTTTTAATAATGACACTTCAGATTGCTCAAACGGTCAGCTGTCGGGGGACCCTCAAAATGTGGGGCCCCAGGCAATTGCCTGTCTTGCCTGCCCTATTGCTACGCCTCTGGCCCTGGGAACTATGTTTTAATATGGGTGTTGTTTTCTTATTTTCATTTGTTTAAGGATGGTGAGTGAGTGAGTGATTGTTTGTTTAGTTACTAGAGTGTAGAAAGTGAAGGTACTGTAAGTGAGCTGACCTGGAATACTTTTGCTGTGTTTAATTTCTTCCTCGGGAGATAGGAGGTTTTCTTAACTCTTCAGGAAGATGTTAAGACGAGTTTGCTCACCAGTCCTTATTTATCATTTATTTACATTTTAAGTGCTTTTCTTTTTGTTTTCTGTTTTAGTCACATTCTCTTTTCTATACAATAAAACTTATAACTGTTTGCCCTGGAAACTGTTGTTTTTGTTGGTTTTAGAATGGCTTTCTCATGTTGGTCCCTAAATGGGTCGTAACAACATCCCATTGCACTGAATTTCAACTAAATATTCAATCCCTGTGTCTTGTTGAATTATTTACTTGTGTCTGATGTGCAGTAGTGTATTATGTGATGTAAGTCACAAATGAATGAAGTGTTTGGTTCTTGATTGTGTTTTATCAGGTTTGGAGGCATTTATAATAAAGAAACAAGGATGTCTGCAGTAAGATTTCTGCTGAATCTCTGTGTTGCTGCAGAAGAAACTGACAAAGATGCAGAAACAAGATTCTGGACTCTGATCTCATCTGTGTGCAGCTACAAAACCTTCCCTTTTGATTATAATGGTCATAATCAGAGTGATTTCCTGTTGGATCTTTACTCTCATGTGAAGAACTATGAGACTCAAAGAGGCAGGAGTTTTCTTCCAGCATTACAGTCAGTTTTCCAGTCACCTGATGAATGGATCATAGATCTCTCAGAGAGAAAGAGCTCCGTCCTCCTGGAAGTGCTGAAACTACAAACACAGAAGAAACCAGTAGATCTGAGAGGATTGTCAGAGGAAGAGAGTGAAGTGATGATTATCCTTCAGTGTCTGCCCTACATCTCACAGCTGAGGTGAGGAAATCTCTGGTAACTTACAGTTATTGTGAAATATGATTTCTGCATAAGCTGGGAGTCGTTTGAGTTTTACTTTGATTTTCAAATTAGCAGAAATGTATCATCAAGCAATTGTTTGTTTTTAGTTTGAGTTTTCCCTCTTTTCCTCGCTTTCCTTTGGTAAAAGCACGTGTACATTTTTCTTTTACATTCAAATTAGTGGTATTAATGTATAAAATAACACATCAGTGATTCTTGGGAATTTGAATAAAACAGGTTTTAATTTAAAAAAAAAAAAGTGTGTAATTACACCATCTGAATGTTTATTATTATAGACCAAGGTCTTAGCTTTTCAGCAATGTACTGGTGTCACCTCCCCATTTTGTATTTTTTTCATAAAATAGGCGTTTTACTTTTGAGCGTTTTACAACGTTTACTTAATATTTCAACATCGTAAGACAGAAAACCTAACGGTGGTGACATCTGACGGTGGTGACAAAAACCTACTATTTCCCATGATATGCATTAGTTGTTCACATTAGTCATCTTGTTTCTACTCTGTTGCTAGCTACTTCAGACTTGTTTTTAAAAAGTATACATTTATGTCATAATCAAATCTAATATTATTTATACAAAAGAGACGGTGTTGACATGTTATGGTTGCCACATTAGCAGTGTCCAAAAATATGAACAAGTTTAAGAGAAAATAGCAAATTTACAGGAGCTTGGCTGATCTTGAAGCATACAGTAGAGCTGAAGATTTGATAATGTAGTCCTCAGGAATGCAGTTGACCTTCTAGTTGCCTGATTTTATTGCTTTTTATAAATATCTGACGGTGGTGACGCATATGTGGGACACATTTTGTGCAACCAAAAATAATTGTAAATATTATTCAAAACACAGTTTTTTGTAATTTTTGATACATATTACAATGGACTCTTTCATATAGTAAAATTATTATTCAATTAAATGATTACTTTTTGCTTTTTTAATCAAGCTGAAATGATTATCTCCTATCTGAGGACAAGTGATTTTTTAGGCAATGGGCCAGATTTGATAATTAAATTAATACAAAATTAAAAGAAAACTATAAAAGAACCTTACATATGTGCAACTGACCCTCTGATTATAATCTTGATTCTTTTGATTTATGAAAATGTTCTTCATTTCCAACAGAATGAGCACTTTCCTTGTTGGGACATGTTTTTGCCAAATTTTCAAGAATCAGTGACATAATTCCCAAAGTTTAAACAGATATACGAAACTGAAAATCCATAAACACAGTGGAATCAAATAAGAAAAGTAGAATGTTTATCCACAAAACAATTAAAGGTCCCATATTGTCAACATCAAAATTTCCTGGCTTTTTTTCATGATAACTGAGGTCTAGGGGCTATGTAACTACCATATGAGTTTCAAAACAGTCAATCCACAGTAAACTGCACACAGCCTGCTTATAGTAGCTGTTCACTTTCACGAGCTGCTGTGACTTCCGTAACGATGTGACGTCCGATCTACTCAGTCACCGCCTTCAGTCACCAACCCGAGCACCAATCACGTCCCACCCTCCTTTTGTCAAACCTAGACAATATCGTGTCCATAACACTGCTAAGCAACAGCAACACGAAAACAAGCCGAGAAAACCCTGTTCAGTCGATAGATGTCAAACTACATCATTACACAGGCTTCAGAACAACGTGAATATAAGAGACCAGAGGCACGTCAACTTCAGCCACACAGCGATTCCGGTAAATACACGGATAATGTGTCCCATGATTTGTTCCGGAGTTGTTTGATTTGGTTCATTCACAGTTGTTTTCCGGAATCTGTGCGTGCTTTACAAAAAAAACATAAAGACGTGACGTTTGGATGTGAGATGTAATGCGACGCGTACGTTTCACGAAACTGAAACTAACCTGAACAAACTGTGCTTCAGCGCTGATAGTGAGGAGCTGGCTCTGCCTGATGATCGCTGCTTCATTCCACTTTGCACGTATTTTTTTTCGTCGTGAAGAGTCGCATGATAACGTGCATCATTACTACAACACTGCCTTTATGGCTCTGGCTTATGTTCACACAGCACTCGTTCCGTAATTTTCTAGAATCAGCGTGCATTGTGAAAGGGGCTTTACTAAAGCAACAGTTATGTAGCTTACTGCATTCAGTGTTTGAAAAAGAAAAAAAACATTAATGATCATTCTGAAATATCTTGTTGAGTATCAGCAGGCTAGGCTCTCTCTATTGCTCTGGGTTCGGCTACAACGATACATGACCGTAGTTAACTGTGATTGGCCTGGCTGTGCGTCACTCAGAAAACAACAGGCCAATCAGAAGAGAGACTCATGAATATTAATTAGACGGGCCAAAATCGAACTGTTTTTGACAGAGCTCCTAAAAAAGGAGCTGTAAAAATATATTGAAATGGATTTTGGCATTTATACCGCAAATATATATTCTTAAGGACATCAACAACTAAAATAAACCTCCAGAAATGTGTACAATATGGGACCTTTAAGAAAGCTTGAAAGCACGGCATACACTTTAATGTAATATCAAACAAAATCATACAAAATGTCCATGTTTTGAATAAATAAAAATAAGCAAACACTGTGGAACCAAATAAATATGAAATTTCCACTATCACCTGGTGCACATTTAGTTTTGAAACTCTTCTGCCATGATCTTGTTTTTGTCAGCTCTCTCTTCCTGTCAATCAGCTGGACTCACTCTAGTCACATGATAATTGTAATCTGATCAATTCGGCACACTGCAGAGAAAATAGTGACTCATGTCCAGATTTCAGTGAATTATTAATTTCAGTGAGTACTTTGCTTCAAAGCCTGAGTTCTCTTGTATTCTGGGATTGTTTCAGAGCAGACTAAACTGTTTCTCATCATGCTGTGAGAAATACAGACTGAACAATGACTGAAAACTCATTCTGAACGTAATTCTAATGATATTGTTCCTCTGTGTTGCTGTTGTTATAGCTATGATATGGACTTACCTGTTCTCAATGAGAACGACTATTAAAACAGTTACTGTCCTTGATGTGAACGAGTCTTAAGACTTAAAGGACACATCCAAGAAAATCTCCATCTTCCTCCTCCATACCCACAGACTCTGCACAAATGACATCTGTTATGAGCCCCTGCTCTTTCTCTCTAGGTTTTCTTTCCTGAGAGCAGCTGCTAATTGTATGGGGGCAGAGACTATCATAAACACCTGTGGTCTCTGTCTATTTAAGAACTGCTGGTTGCTGTTACCGTATGGTGCTGGACTGATGAGACAGGAACACGATATGACAAACGAACAAAGTCTTTAATAAAATCCAAGGAGCTGACTGATCAGGAACATGAAGAACATCCACACACGAAGTGTAAACATAGAGCAAAGACTGACAAATTAATAAACACAAAGACAGATTTATAAAGGGTTTGCTGATTACAAGGACAGGTGATCCAGGTGACACTAACAAAGACTAAACCAAAGTAGACAGATCAACAGGGGAGACAATGGGAAAAAACAAGTACATAAACTGACATATCTATGACAGTGGCACTTCAATGGCGGATTGCCCTGGGCAGAGGCTAATCAAGGTGTAGCGGGGGCCCCAGGCAAAATGAATTATCTAAAAGTATTCTGCCCCTACTAAGATGGCTGCTAAAGTGCTTAGGCCTGACTAGCTTGGCAGATAGCTAACAGGTTCCTCCAAGAAAGACTCAGATGTCATGTTTCGATTGAGTGTAATTTACTTGAAGGAAGCATGTAAAACTGAACATACAAATAAAGAAAATTTCAAATAATGTGTCTTGAGTATCACGATTCAATTGTTACATTCGTATTTAACATATTTAATATGTTGTTTCCCATATTAAATAATCAAACAAATCAGCTTTCAACTCTGACCTTTGTAAATACAATTTCTGCACATATGTCTCTTTAAATTGCACTTCACTCTATTAATAAAGAAAAATATCAAACTAAATACTCAAAGACATATATTATCAAGGCTTCTGTAGCATCAAAGCGCATAACAGAGGAATACGATTCTGATTGAATCTTCCCCGATGCAACACTATGGCAACTCTATGTGGACAAACTTGACATCAATTTCACTACAGCCACTAGGTGTCACTATGGGACTGTTTTAACAAAGTCTGCACAAAAAGATTATTTCGTTAATATACCTTTGCTACCTAAATATACATTTATACAACATACAAAAAAGTAGTCAAAACACATAATATAACAAACTGTTTTTTTTTTTTTAACAAAGTGCATATTCTTTAACAAAATATTAATCTAAAATCTTAAAAAAAAATCAAACAGCATATATGTATCAGTAAACTCAACTTCATTAGGACTACATCTGACACGCTGAACTTACTATTTTCACTGTCAGGAGGCTGGACTGGGGGATCTTCTGTCTGAGGCAGTGGTGATGGGGACTTAAGCAATGCTCCTGTTTATAGAAATATATGGTCAAGTCAAGTCACCTTTATTTATATAGCACTTTTAACAATACAGATTGTGTCAAAGCAACTTCACAGTATTTAAACTGCACAATAGTGTGTAAGTAACACATTATTGGTAAGCATCTTAATTTATTATTTATTATTAGTTTATCATCTGGCTATGTGAACTAATTTTATAGAGTTGTAAAGTAAACGTATTGATATAGTAACACTGTATCTAACATGCTGAGCTTACATTTTCACTGTCAGAGGAATGGCCTGGGGTTTCTCCCTGAGGTGGTGGTGACAGGAAACTAAGCAATGCTCCTGAATGCAGAAATATATGATTAACATTTTAATTTAATTGACAGTTTATTAACTATTACTTCATTGTTAGTTGACAACTAATTATGTTAACTCAACTATTTTAATGTAGAAGAGCTAAATAAAAAAAATTCAACTAAGTAAATGTAATGATATTTAGTTAAATTGTTTTGTGAGCTCTCCACTGGCAGGAAAACACAGTACCAAAACTTGCCAAGTGATGTTCAGCTCATTAACATTATCACTCATTCTATTGCGGCCTATTAATACCTGCATAAAATACATGCTGCTGCTACAGTAAATGTAACCCTAGCTAGTAAACCTATCAGAAATGAGACAATCTAGAAAATCATTAAACGAAAATAACCTGGAACAACAAAAACATTGGTTTGTCATATAATTATTTTTAAGTCATTAATGATACTTATCTCCATCACTTAACTTACCGCTGTCATGTTTCCTCTTTTCCTCCTCTTTTTGTTTTTTTTTTCCCCCTGCTTTTAGCTGCCAGATGAATAAGTCCTTTTCATTTAAAAAAAAAAAAAGCCTAATAAGTTCTGCTGTGCCAGTTTGAAAACCGCGGCTGACGCATCACAAAGAAAAAGCAAGCACATCCAGCGTAACGCGAGAGGGAGCCCTATGGGGGATGCGGATATATTGCTCCATGTTAAATGTATGTTTTTAATAATGACACTTCAGATTGCTCAAACGGTCAGCTGTCGGGGGACCCTCAAAATGTGGGGCCCCAGGCAATTGCCTGTCTTGCCTGCCTGTTACGCCTCTGGCCCTGGGAACTATGTTTTAATATGGGTGTTGTTTTCTTATTTTCATTTGTTTAAGGATGGTGAGTGAGTGATTGTTTGTTTAGTTACTACAGAGTACATAGAAAGCGTAGGTAAGTGAGCTGACCTGGAATACTTTTGCTGTTTAATTTCTTCCTCAGGAGATAGGAGGTTTTCTTAACTCTTCAGGAAGTTGTAGTTTAAATGAGTTTGCTCACCAGTCCTAATTTATGATTTATTTACATTTTAAATGCATTTCTTTTTGTTTTCTGTTTTAGTCACATTCTCTTTTCTATACAATACAACTTTTAACTTTTTGCCCTGGCAACTGTTGTATTTGATGGTTTTAAAATAGCTTTCTTATGTTGGTCCCTAAATGGGTCGTAACAACATCCCATTGCACTGCATTTCAACTAAATCTTCAATCCCTGTGTCTTGTTGAATTATTTACTTGTGTCTGATGTGAAATAGTGTATTATGTGATGTACGTTGTCTCAAATGAATGAAGTGTTTGGTTCTTGATTGTGTATTTTCAGGTTTGGAGTCATTTGTAATAAAGAAACAAGGATGTCTGCAGTAAGATTTCTGCTGAATCTCTGTGTTGCTGCAGAAGAAACTGACAAAGATGCAGAAACAAGATTCTCGACTCTGATCTCATCTGTGTGCAGCTACAAAACCTTCCCTTTTGGTGAAGAGTATTATGATTATTATTATTATGATGATGATGATGATGATCAGATTAATTTCCTGCTGGATCTTTACTATCATCTGAAGATCTATGAGACTCAAACAGGCAGGAGTTTTCTTCCAGCATTACAGTCAGTTTTCCAGTCACCTGATAAATGGATCATAGATCTCTCACAGAGAAAGAGCTCCGTCCTCCTGGAAGTGCTGAAACTACAAACACAGAAGAAACCAGTAGATCTGAGAGGATTGTCAGAGGAAGAGAGTGAAGTGAAGATGATCCTTCAGTGTCTGCCCTACATCTCACAGCTGAGGTGAGAAAATCTCTGGTAACTTACAGTTATTGTGAAATATGATTTCTGCATAAGCTGGGAGTCATTTGAGTTTTACTTTGATTTTCAAATTAGCAGAAATGTATCATCAAGCAATTGTTTGTTTTTAGTTTGTGTTTTCCCTCTTTTCCTCGCTTTCCTTTGGTAAAAGCACGTGTACATTTTTCTTTTACATTCAGATTAGTGGCATTAATGTAACATAACAAACTTTTAATAACAAAACTAATAAAAATATACCATGTATAATATAAAATAACAAATAACTCCCGAAGTTTAAACAGATATACAAAACTGAAAATCTGTAAACACAGTGGAATCAAATAAGAAACGTAGAATGTTTATCCACAAAACAATTAAGAAAGCTTGAAAGCATGGCATACACTTTGATGTAATATAAAATAAAATCATAAAAAAATAAGCAAACACTGTGGAACCAAATAAATATGAAATTTCCACTATCACCTGGTGCACATTTAGTTTTGAAACTCTTCTGCCATGGTCTTGTCTTTGTCAGCTCTCTCTTCCTGTCAATCAGCTGGACTCACTCTAGTCACATGATAATTGTAATCTGATAAATTCGGCACACTGCAGAGAAAATAGTGACTCATGTCCAGATTTCAGTGAATTATTAATTTCAGTGAGTACTTTACTTCAAAGCCTGAGCTCTCTTGTATTCTGTGATTGTTTCAGAGCAGACTAAACTGTTTCTCATCATGCTGTGAGAAATACAGACTGAACAATGACTGAAAACTTATTCTGAATGTAATTCTAATGATATTGTTCCTCTGTGTGGCTGTTGTTATAGCTATGATATAGACTTACCTGTTCTCAATGAGAACGACTATTAAAACAGTTACTGTCCTTGATGTGAACGAGTCTTAAGACAGTCCAAGAAAATCCCCATCTTCCTCCTCCATACACAGACTTTGCACAAATGACATCTGTTATGAGCCCCTGCTCTTTCTCTCTAGGTTTTCTTTCCTGAGAGCAGCTGCTAATTGTATGGGGGCAGAGACTATCATAAACACCTGTGGTCTCTGTCTATTTAAGAACTGCTGATGGCACTTCAATGGCGGATTGCCCTGGGAACTCGGTTTTGTGTTTTAATTTGGGTTTTGTTTTCTTTTTTTCTTTTAAGGATGGTGAGTGAGTGATAGTTTGTTTAATTACTACAGAGAACATAGAAAGCGTATGTAAGTGAGCTGACCTGGAATACTTTTGCAGTGTTTAATTTGTTACTCGGGAGATAGTAGGTTTTCTTAACTCTTCAGTAAGTTGAAGTTTAAATGAGTTTGCTCACCAGTCCTTATGATTTATTTACATTTTAAATGCTTTTCTTTTTGTTTTCTGTTCTTGTCACATTCTCTTTTCTATACAATACAACTTAACTTTTTAACTTTAGCTTTCTCATGTTGGTCCCTAAATGGGTCGTAACAACATCCCATTGCACTGCATTTTAACTAAATCTTCAATCCCTGCATCTTCTTGTTGAATGATTTATTTGTTTCTGATGTGAAATAGTGTATTATGTGATGTAAGTTGTCTCAAATTAATGAAGTGTTTGGTTGTTGATTGTGTATTATCAGGTTTGGGGGCATTTCTGTTGAAGGAACGATGTCTGCAGTAAGATTTCTGCTGAATCTCTGTGTTGCTGCAGAAGAAACTGACAAAGATGCAGGAACAAGATTCTCGACGCTGATCTCATCTGTGTGCAGCTACACAACCTTCCCTGTTGATGAGGATTATGATGATGATTATGTTGCTGATGTTCAGAGAGATTTCCTGTTGGATCTTTACTCTCATGTGAAGAACTATGAGACTCAAACAGGCAGGAGTTTTCTTCCAGCATTACAGTCAGTTTTCCAGTCACCTGATGAATGGATCATAGATCTCTCACAGAGAAAGAGCTCCATCCTCCTGGAAGTGCTGAAACTACAAACACAGAAGAAACCAGTAGATCTGAGAGGATGTTCAGATGAAGAGAGTGAAGTGAAGAGTTTCCTTCAGTGTCTGCCCTACATCTCACAGCTGAGGTGAGGATATCTCTGGTAACTTACAGTTATTGTGAAATATGATTTCTGCATAAGCTGGGAGTCATTTGCATTTTACTTTCACTTTCAAATTAGCGGCCATTTAGTGTCAAGCAACTGTTTTGTTTTTAGTTTGTGTTTTCCCTCTATTCCTCACTTTCCTTTGATAAAAGCATGTGCACATTTTACTTTTACATTCAATTTAGCAGCATTAATGTAACAAACTTTTATTAACAACTAATACGAATACACCATATAAAATGTAAAATGTAAAATGACAAATAACTTACTAACAGTTTAAATAGGTATACAAAACTGAAAATCCGTAAACTCGGTTGAATCAAATAAGAAACGTAGAACGTTTGTTAGCAAAACGATTAAGAAAGCTTGGAAGCACGGCATACACTTTGATGTAATATAAGATAAAATCATGAAAAGCAAATAAAAATAAGCAAAGACTGTTGAACCAAATAAATATGAAACTTCCACTCTCACATGATTTGTTATGAAACTCTTCTGCCATAATCTTGTTTTTGTCAGCTCTCTCTTCCTGTCAATCAGCTGGACTCACTCTATTCACATGATAATCTGATCCATTCACCACACTGCATTGAGCAGCTGCATTTTTTAATTGCATTGTCTGCTCTTTAACTGAACTAAATTATTTTTATTACTTAAAAAAAAAACAGTGAGGTTGTGCCGGTGTGATTAAGTGATGAAACCAATATCATTGTCAACATCGACTATTACAGCAAGCCTAATCAGAGAGCAATTGTTGTACAGAGTGAGATACAGCTGTAGGTGTGAATAATCATCATATCTGTAGATGTTTGAGCACAAATTATGGTGCTAAACGATGTAGCTGACATGAGTTAACTGCATTCTCTATCAGTTCATTGAGCCAACATCCAGTTAGTCCTGATGAGCACCACATTTTTCAGGTGTATTTTGAGCATGTAATACAGAGATGGCTGTTATTCAAGGATTACTGCACAGAAGTTGTATAACTTTGGTTTTCCCTCAAGAAACTTTGTATTCACTCAAAAAGCATTTGTGTTCTCTTGACTAGTTGAGTTCAGACAAAAATCCCTGTTTACTTCACAGCTTGCAGTGGTTCATACAGCTCTGATCGTTCACAATGGAGCAGTTCATAGAGTTTTATTTTAAACTTGGACTCAAATATAAAGAAATACAGATCTTAGGAGACATCTAATAGTGCTTATTGCTGAAAGGTCCTGAATAATCCCAGAAGGTGTTCGCTGGTTGGGTTTGAACTATTAGAAGAAAGAAATCTAAAGGCACTTCTTCTGGTCCAAGAAAAGTTCAAAAGCCTATATTCCCATAATGACCATTACAAATGACTAAAACACTGAACACTGATGACACTCTGAGGAAGACTGAAGACTGAAATGCATCAGTGTGGTGTTTTAATTAAATATTTTATATAATATTATTACAATATTCATGTAAAATACTACATCTTGGTATACTGTATTATTATTATGCAATTGTGCTAATATTAACTTTTGTGATGAATTTGTTATTAATGACCAGTATGTTGTGTAGAAGGATAAATTTATGAAAATAAATGTAACTAATTAAAACTGAGTAAAATGTACATGGATATATTGAACAGGGTTATATTGAATACTGATTGTGTCATATTTATCAGTTTTAGATTAAATTAAGTATTATTTAATTCCTCATTTAAATGTGGCTCTTCTGCTGGATCTCATGAAACTTCATCTTTTACTGTCTCTTCAAGAACAAGACTTGTGTTCAGTGTAATTCAGTATCTGTTGCTTGATAAAATTCTGATCTGATAACATTGTAAATTCATTATTGACATTTAAAGTCTAATTTAGAAAGTGTTAAACAAGCTGAAAACCAGGAACAAAACACTGTTTCTTGTTATTTCACATTATTTAGTCACATCATAGCTGTAATAAGTTCTGTGATATCTCTGTTTATTCACATTTCTCATTTTCATTTTGTTACAGATTCTCTATTCAGAGTGGAAATCTAAGCGAATTTCTTCTGAGTCTCTTCATTAAAGCAGCAGAGATTGAGACACAGACAGGAGAGCAGTTGCTGAAACTGTTAACATCATTCTGCACGAGCTCTTATGATTATAGATGGACTGATTTCCTGCTGGATCTTTGCTCCCATGTGAAGAACTATGAGACTCAAACAGGCAGGAGTTTTCCTCCAGCATTACAGTCAGTTTTCCAGTCACCTGATGAATGGATCATAGATCTCTCACAGAGAAAGAGCTCCGTCCTCCTGGAAGTGCTGAAACTACAAACACAGAAGAAACCAGTAGAGCTGAGAGGATGTTCAGATGAAGAGAGTGAAGTGAAGAGTTTCCTTCAGTGTCTGCCCTACATCTCACAGCTGAGGTGAGGAAATCTCTGGTAACTTACAGTTATTGTGAAATATGATTTCTGCATAAGCTGGGAGTCGTTTAAGTTTTACTTTCACTTTCAAATTAGCAGAAATGTATCATCAAGCAATTGTTTGTTTTTTAGTTTGAGTTTTCCCTCTTTTCCTCGCTTTCCTTTGGTAAAGGCATGCGCACATTTTGCTTTTACATTCAAATTAGTGGTATTAATGTAACATAACAAACTTTTATGAACAAAACTAATAAAAATACACCATATATAATATAAAATAACAAATAACCCTCAAAGTTTAAATAGGTACCCAGGTGAAAAAGAAATATATTTACAATGTACTTTTTTGGACATACTTAATATATTGAAATTGCACTATACTAAGTACATATTAAATGTATTATTTTGAAACAACTTTAAATATATTAAGTGCATTTCAAGATATGTTTAAGATCAATTTTAATCTATTTCCATTATATTTAATGTATTAAAATTGTGTTAAAATGGACCCACTTCAAGTACATTTAGTGTATTGTAACTATACTTCCTTTAATTTTATTTATTACACGGCTCTTTGAAATGCTTGGTTCTCTTACGAGAGGTCTCTCGTACTGCGTAAGTATCTTATGCTAGGGGAAAATCCTTTTCTGCGAGATATTGAAGCCAAAAATTATCCTTAATTTTGAAATAATGTAAAGCGCGTTGCAGCAGCATACAGACATAGGCGAAACAGCTTGCGCGCCTATTGGCTGCTCTGCGGCAACTGCAGCAGCCTATAGAGCGAGGCCTGGCGTGACGCCAGATCCAATGGGGGCATTTCGCGCCCTTTGTGTCGCTTCCTGCCTAAAAGGGCATGGTCTAGGCCTACAAAAACTGCTCGCAGGCAGCTATTATCAGATTTTTCATCCTTCAAGCGAAGCACATGCATCGCTGGAGCCGGAGAAGAAGCCGCCGTCGACTGCAAGCATCTCAGCGGGACGAGCCACTGAAGCTGCCTTCCTGCGGCTCATGCAGATGCCAATGGCGACTCTGAGGACTCGCCTGGCCGCCTTCAATGAGGCTGCTCCCCCGCCCGCCACGATGTCGCGCCGTAAAAAGCGCCGTGCCCAGCGGGCCCCGGATCCTTCCCCCAGCCGACAAAGCTCGCCGGTTCGCCCACCTGCTTCGCCGACCTCGTCAGCCTCTGTTCCGGACGTAAAGCGGCCGCTGTCTGCCACCGCTTCCATCGACACCGCTGACGAGGGGCCGTGAAGGAGGAAGAGGATTTCCGTTTCCCGCCAAAAGGGGAACGCGCATGCTGCTCAAAAGAGGCGATAGCAGCCCACTTATGTCTGCCCTCCGCTAGACGGCGTGCAAAGTCGGCCCTCCCCTCTAAAGCTTGTCGTCAGACGTCAAGCCTGCTCCGCCGCGCTTTCGCCGCCGCCAAGCCACGTCAGCGCTGCGTAACCGTTGCTGAGAGGCACCCGTGGCTAACGCTTTCTTACGTTTTTCTCGTCTGGCCGCCGCCCCGCCGGACGCGGCCCAGGATTGAGTTGAAACCTGAGCCTCCGAAATCATCCTAGCACAACTAGGAAAACGACGGTGTTGCCGGACCCCCACCAAAGTTATTCGCTCGTCCAGTTCCAGAAAATGTGACTGTTCCAGTGTTTTCTGCAGCCAACAAACCGGCTCCATCGCCCGTTTGCCTGCAAACAAAAGTCGTTCTCACGGCTACCCAGATAAACCCCCAATAGAGTGTATTTTCTGGTGTCCCGGCCACGGCCGATGGTGTTTCATGTGTAGTAAGAATGCCCACTACCCAGTGCCCATCACTACACACAAGCACAACCTTTCACACAGGTCCCGCGCACATAAAATCGACTCAGATCGATTGCGCTTCACATGTGGTAAACGTGCCCACTTCACAGTGCCCACAGACATCACATTATGCACGCCTCAAGGTTTCTGTAAAAACGAAACCAAAAGGCATTCCCTATATGCAGGCGAACGTTGTTTGCAGTGTGTTAAATGTGCCTGTTGCCACACAACCACATCCACACACAGACACAAAAGTTCCCGCTATCAGCGCCCGCGCCCCAAATGTCACGAGCACGTCTCTTGTGCCACAGCACACCGAAACCACTCCGTTACTGAACGAACGGAGCGCGCTTTGTATTCAACCTCTAGCTATTTATGCAAACGCATTGGAAAAGCTTCCAGGGGTTTCAAAATGGGTGCTGGACATTATACATTACAAAAGAGGCTATTCGCTACAGTTTCACCGACGCCCGCACCGCTATACAGCGCGCGTCGAGACCACAATGCAGACAGAAGCAGCACACCTGCTTCGAGCCGAAGTGGCGAAACTATTGAGCAAAGGAGTCATAGAGCCCCTTTCTCAAGCTCAAAGCGAAGGAGGGCTGTACAGCAGATATTTCCTGGTACCGAAAAAAAAAAAGACGGTGGTCTCAGACCCATATTAGATCTAAGGCAACTGAACAAAGCGCTGGTGAAGCGTTGGTTCAGGATGCTCATGACCAGAAAAATCCTCGCGCAAGTTCGCCAAGGAGACTGGTTCGTGTCAGTGGATCTGAAAGACGTGTATTTTCAAATACAGATAGCGCCACGTCACAGGCGGTTTTTGAGATTCGCCTTCGAGGGCCAGGCATATCAGTACACAGTCCTGCCGTTCGGTTTGTCCCAGGCACCCCGTACGTTTACGAAGTGCATGGACGCAGCGCTCGTTCCTCTCAGACTGAAAGGCGTGCGCATACTGAACTATTTGGACGATTGGCTGATTCTAGCACAATCTCGCTCGGTGCTTGTGGAACGCACGACCATGTTACTCGATCACCTCGAGAATTTGGGTCTCAGTGTCAATTGGGCGAAGAGCTCTCTGTTTCCCAGTCAGAAGACTTCCTTCCTGGGCACAGAATTGGACTCGCTGTCAATGATAGCGCGGCTATCACCACAGCGCGCAGCAGACATTCTGCGCACAGTGGGCTTGTTCCGCTGTGGCGTGTCTGTCCCGCTCAAAAAATTTCCGAAAATGCTGGGTCTCATGGCCTCAGCATCATCAGTTCTCCAGCTGGGTCTGCTCTGCATGCGCCCACTGCAGTTCTGGCTGAAAGCGCGCGTCCCGCGTCAAGCACGGGCGTCCGGTCGGCTTCGTCTCACGGTCAATCAGAAATGTGTCACAGCCCTGAAACCGTGGAAAGTAATCGACTGGTTCCAGTCAGGTGTAAGCCTGGGGACTTCCTCGAGAATAAAAGTGGTGTCTACGGACGTGTCCACCTCGGGATGGGGGGCTCTGCTCGAGGGCAGACCGTCTTTTGGCCAGTAGTCAGAACGGGAAAAGCTCCTGCATATCAACTGCCTCGAAATGCTGGCAGTACAGAACGTGCTGACGTGCTTCTGTCCCCAAATAAAAGGTAACCATGTACTAGTCCGCTCGGACAACATGTCAGTGGTTTCCTATATAAATCGTCAGGGCGGTCTCAGATCCAAAAACCTATACAGACTTGCAGAACGCCTCCTGGTATGGGCTCAGCGCAACCTGTGCTCACTGAAAGCAGCGCATGTGCTGGGGCTTCTAAACATAGGGCCAGACAGACTGTCCAGGAACAACGTTCCAGCAGGCGAATGGTCTCTACACCCACAGACAGTACAACTACTGTGGAAAAAATTTGGCAGAGCGGAAGTAGACCTGTTCGCGTCTCTGAACAATGCTCACTGTCTGGAATTTTTCTCAAAAAGCAGAGACGCGCTGGCCCACGAATGGCCCCGCCGTCATCTCTATGCATTTCCCCCCCGTCTCTCTCCTTCCTCAGGTGATAGAGAGGGTCAGGGAAAAAGGATGTTCAATACTGCTGGTAGCGCCGTTTTGGGAAAACCAGCCCTGGTTCCCAGCACTAATGCAGCTGACGAGCACTGCCCCGTGGACGATACCAGTGAGGAGAGACCTTCTCTCTCAGGCCAGCGGCTCGATTTGGCATCCTCACCCAGAGCTGTGGTCCCTTCATGTCTGGGCCACCAGCGAATATATGATGAACTCCCTAAAGGAGTATTAAACAGGATCACGCAGGCTAGAGCCCCTTCTACGAGACGGCTCTATTCCTCAAAATGGTCTGTGTTTTCGGGTTGGTGCGCAGCCCGCGGCTCGTCACCCACTAACTGTGGTGTAATGGAGGTGCTTTCCTTTCTACAAGAGCTGCTGGACAAGGGCAGAACCCCGTCCACGCTCAAAGTCTATGTGGCGGCCATAACAGCGTTTTCGAGGACAACGCTAGGTCAGTCAATAGGAAGGAACGATTTAGTTATTCGCTTCCTGAGGGGAGCTAGAAGACTGAATCCCCCCAGACCTCCCTTAGTCCCCGTATGGGACCTTTCTGTGGTACTAGAGGCCATGAAAGATGGACCATTCGAGCCTCTGCAGACGATTGATTTGAAATACCTGTCTCTTAAGACTGTTTCTGCTGGCTCTCGCTTCAGTGAAGCGCATAGGGGATTTGCACGTGCTCTCTGTGAGCGCGACGTGCATGGAGTTTGGACCTAATGACTCTAAAGTCATACTCAAACCCAAACATGGTTACGTTCCAAAATCCCTCAACACACCGTTTAGGGCACAGGTCATCGCGCTGTCAGCCCTACCGGTCACTGATGAGGAAATGGACGCGAGCCTCCTATGCCCAGTCAGGGCATTACAAGCTTACGTGTCTCGCTCGTCTGCTTTTAGACAGACAGAACAGCTTTTTGTTTCGTTTTATGGGCGTCCCAAGGGACTGGCCGCATCGAAACAGAGCTTATCCAGATGGATAGTTGATGCTATTGCACTGGCATATGCTTTCAAGGGCATGCAGTGCCCGCTAGGTGTCAGAGCACATTCCACGAGGGGCGTGGCCTCATCGTGGGCTTGGTCGAGTGGGATTGCCTTGCAAGATATTTGTACGGCAGCGGGCTGGGCCTCTCCGTCTACATTTATAAGGTTTTACAACCTGGAGGTTCCCGCCTTACAGGTCAGACTGCTGTCAGTCTAGATAATCAGTGTTGTCTGACCTGATGTTATCAGCTCGGAATGCTGCGTCTACTGAGTGAGCACAGCTCTAGGGTCGACAGTGAAAGTAATAGCACAAGATGTGCCTGGGCAAACTGTGTGAAGACCCTTATTTTTACGTCAGCTCAGGCTGTAACCCCGCCCTGTATGTACGTTTACTTAGCGTCTGAGTGACGCTGCACTATGTGGAAGAGTGTGGCGTTGCCCCTCCCTCTTCCCCGGACTCCCTGTGAGTTCTATAGGTGATTATGAACTGTATGAACCCCGGGCTTTCGCCCTTGGGTCTTTGGTGTCAGATCTCAGCATGCACGGCGTTTTACACTGGGTCCCCTAGCGTAAGATACTTACGCAGTACGAGAGACCTCTCGTAAGAGAACGTACTCTGTTACTAACGTAACCTCGGTTCTCCCTAGAGAGGGAACGAGTACTGCGTATCTTCCCGTGCATTCGCACGCTCTGGTTGCTTCGATGATGAAAAAACAGATAATAGCTGCCTGCGAGCGGTTTTTGTAGGCCTAGACCACACCCTTTTAGGCAGGAAGCGACGCAAAGGGCGCAAAATGCCCCCATTGGATCTGGCGTCGCGCCAGGCCTCGCTCTATAGGCTGCTGCAGTTGCCGTAGAGCAGCCAATAGGCGCGCAAGCTGTTTCACCTATGTCTGTATGCTGCTGCAACGCGCTTTACATTATTTCAAAATTAAGGATAATTTTTGGCTTCAATATCTCGCAGAAAAGGATTTTCCCCTAGCGTAAGATACTTACGTAGTACTTGTTCCCTCTCTAGAGAGAACCGAGGTTACGTTAGTAACCGAGTACGTTCTGATTGGTCAGTTGAGACTTTTGCAGGTTCGTTCTTTTCAAATAATCACCGCATCAAAGTAATAATGCATAGCCGGTACTTCTTGTATGTTTAAAATCCCTCCGTGCCAACAAAGATTACCGTTTGGCGCCATCTTGTGACAAACACTGGACAACCACAATTAACAATGGAAAATTTCGACATTAATCTATTTAAATTGTCTTACTAACGTACATAGTTTGAATGTTAGTCACGTGGTACTATATCGTTTCGCGGAAGGATAAAAATGTTAATTTAAAACAAATATGCCAATAAAAGATTTCAAATTCATATTCATGTCCAGTTTTTTTCCTTACGTGGCAAGTAGCCGTGTAATAAGCTGGATAATGTACAGGCAGCCGGTGGTTATCGTGAAATAAGCTTAGAGTACTTGCTTACATGTTGTACTACAACTACATTACAAAGTTATTTTAAGCTAATAATTAATGCATTCCAAGTATATTTTAAATATAACATTGGCTAATTTATAATGTATTTTCATAACACTGAATAATTCACTATTAATATATAAAAAATATATTTTACAAAATCATTTAATTTGCGAGAAATATAGGTAATACATTAAAATATATATTAAAAAAAACATTTAATATGCCAATAGTACTTTTTTTAATATTAAAAATAAACTTCTTAAAAAAGATGTAATACAGTATATTACAAATATAATGTAAACTACTGTTTCTGTAAAGACAGTATCAAATACACATTTTCAAAAGTACAAAACTTTTATTGAATTGGACAATTTTTTTTTGCCAAAATATGTTTACAAAAATAAAGATAAGCGATCTTCAGAGATCCATTTAACACAAAATAAGAATAATAAAAACAAATAAATCACTATAGAGCATTTGTAGGAAACTAGCAATGGCATCAAACAATTGAACCACATATAGAGTTACAGAAGACAAACAAATGCATTAACAAACTGGCAATAGCCATAACAGTTAACCAAGAACTATAACAACTCAAACATCACATCTTCATCCTTCCAGTGGAGAGTGACTGTTCTTTGAGGTTGAGTTGTTGTTGCACTTCCTCCTAATGAGGGCCCGCACCTCAGACACTCATCTTTGGGAACTCTTTTATCACAGTGTCTGTGAAAGGGGAAAAAGAAATTTTAAAAAATTCAGCAAAGTTTTACAACAAAACATTTTTACAACAAATGTTTTTCACATTTAGTCATTTTTCTAATGCCTAGTGGTCTGGTTATAGTACAGTACGATTCAGGACTGTAAACCCTGATCCGGCTTGTGTTTTCACTGGCAACAGTACCCTTAC
>NC_133361.1:10286407-10396819 GCF_049309525.1 Garra rufa
AAATTATGTACTTACAGGCTGCAAATCAACAAATGCTTGTTTTGCCTCCTGGTAAGAGGGCCGAACCATCTTGCTGCCCATTTTGTATGGCAATGGAGGGAGGATAGCTGGCAGAGTTTGTAAAGCAATGTCCCCAAGAGTGTCTACATTAAACAAAAAGAACAATGCAATAATCTATAAACTGGTGCAATATATATAGGTAAAATATTCCAACTAGGCACGAAACTACAGAAGTGTAAAGCAGGATTTTCTCACCAGAAGAAATGTTAGTCTGAATTGGAAGGAGATCCAAAGCTCTCTTCTCCGTCTTGCAATATGCAAGTATTCATTGAGATGTATGTCTCCAAAGCTCAAAGAGTTTATCTTTGGCATGTGGGTATAAAATAGCGAAATCCTGAGCTATCTGAAAATCAATTAAGAAAAGGAACAGTTAAAACCACACCATAACAGTACAACTAAACACCCATTGTATGCAGTTTATAAAACACTTCATCACCCAAATGAAGTTAATTGTTGTAATGGTTGTGGTTGGTATGCTAATGAAGCTCAGGTACCTGAGATGATTGTCAGTGACTTACAAAAACACAAAAACCATCCTACAGCTCATAACCATTTGCTTAGGACAGGGGTGTCTAAACTCTGTCCTGAACTGTTACTGTCCTGCAGAGTTTAGCTCCAACCCTAATTAAACACACATGAACCAGCTAATCAGGGTCTTACTAGACTATACTAAAGGTCTATACTAAAATGTTCCATACAGGAATGCTGAAGCAAGTTGGAGCTAAATTCTGTAGAACTCCAGGGCTGAGTTTGGAGACCCCTGGTTTAGGATGTTATCACCTCATATGGTAAAATACTGATAAAAGTGCCATTTATTTTCCCACAAATTAAAAAAAAAAAATTCAAGCTTTTTAAATCAGATGAAGTTGGATTGATATTTCATCTGAGGACACCTTAAAAATTTTCTTACAATTACTGGAGAACCTTGTTTTCCTATTGTAGATTAAACAGTCCTTTACCATTCCTGGGGTGTCCAAAAGTCTTGGATACTCTTGGGTGATATCCATTAGAGATTTTGATCCATTTTCTCTTATCCACTGTGCTCGGTAGATAGATGTTCCTCTCATAAATTCCTCAACTTGACTAACTGGTTGCTTATTCTTCTTAAGCCACTCTGTCATTTTGTTATTGTCTGCCTCACTCACTTCTGTGTCTGCATAATCAAAGAGCATCAGAGTGATTTATATCACAACACCCTAAAGTGACCTTTTAAGAATCATAACATTTTAACTGGTCATTGTAACAGTTTGTACTTTGACTATTACCTACAAAAATTATATAGCCTTAGAATACAATTATTGAGGGCACAAGAACAGAAGACTAGCAAAATAAGGAGAACAAAAACTGTGGATTTTTTGGACACAGTTACACAATGAACACACAATGATCACAACACTATTTGGATTTAAGGAATAAAGGAAGGTAAAAGTAAGAAGGTAAAAAGAACAAGTCAATAAGGTTTCCACACCTTCTGTGTTTCTTTTCTTTCTTACGTGGAAATAGAGTGATGCGATCAGTCACAGTAGCTCGGCGCTCATTTGTGGTCTGTGATCGCTGTCCTGATGCTGAACGGTGACTGTGGAGGCGCTTTCTGATATTACGCAGTCGTTCCTCCAAAAACCCTGTGGCTGGATGCCGGTATCGCCCTGGTGTATACCATAATCCCTAAAACATCAAAATAAGTTTTTACCAAAAAATGTCT
This sequence comes from Garra rufa, assembly GCF_049309525.1. Lineage (NCBI taxonomy): Eukaryota > Metazoa > Chordata > Actinopteri > Cypriniformes > Cyprinidae > Garra > Garra rufa. Next base: position 10,288,170 of record NC_133361.1, read on the forward strand.
TCAATATATCATCTTTTGTGTTCTACTGCATTGTGAAGGTGACCTTAGTTCTGACAACTGCTGTGCATACTCACATATCCACTGCCCTCTGATTCTCTAAGGCATGGGAATTGTGTGACCAGGGCCAGAGCTAGCTCTTTTTTTTTGGTCTGGTGATGGACTAGTAAAAGAGTTATATAAATATTAGGTTACTTATGAGTAAACTGTATTTACACCTAATGGTTGAATGACTTTATGTAAAGTGGAACAATGATAAAACATCACTTACTATTCACCAAACATCTCCATTAAATGGGACACCAAAATGCGAACCATTTTCCTTCTGTCTTCAAGACACAAGTTGTGGTTTTGTTCCAAAGACAAGAGAATGGATGACCCATGTTCGCTGTCATGTATCTGGTCTATCCTGTCTTCATGTACTCTTGCACCACACTTCATGGACATTCCCCACAAGCCACTGCTCTAATCACTGCATTCACCTGCTCTCACTTTACTGATTACTGCTCACAGCTGCACCTCATCACACTGTCTGCATTTAAGCCACTCACACACACAGCCACCTTGCGAAGTCTTATTGTTCCGTATGGTCTGTATTTCTGAGCGTTTCTTTCCGTGTTTGTTTTCCCTGTGTTTGATTCCTGGACTACTCCCCGTGTTTTGATTCTCGCTGCCAGCCCCGACCTTTCTGCCTGTTTTTGACCACGATTTCTGCTTGCCCCTTTGTGTTTGTTTGTTTGAATAAATGCTGCAAATGGATCCGCGCGTCTCTGACCCTCTCTGTGACAGAAGACTTCGCCAAGTCAGGATCCAGCAGCCTTATCCCACCACCAGCGCAAACATGGACCCAGTCAACCAGCTACTTAATCTGCGACAGGGATATCTACCCATTGAGGAATATGTTCACCAGTTCCGTAAGTTTTCAGACCAACTACCATTTTACGATGAAGCGTGGCTTAGGGGCCTATTTCGTTATGGACTTAATGAACCTGCCAAATCAATGCTGCCTGGAGGGGAATTTAACTGCTCGCTACAGGACTGTATGCAGTATGCGCTGTTGCTATGTGGCTCTCCGTTTACTGTGGGTGTTTTAGCTGAGCCACAGCACAAGATGTCTGCTAGTCCCGAGCCTCAGCACAAGATGTCTGCTAGCCCAGAACCACAGCACCCACACTTTACCACGGTTTGGCAAAGATTAATGTCTAGCGTGGAGGACCCACCGCTGCTGTCGGCTCGAGCAGCTGGTCTCCCAACCAGCCTTCCAGAGTCTCCGCTGGTTCCGCCCAGCCTTCCAGAGCCTCCGCTGGTTCCGCCCAGCCTTCCAGAGCCTCCGCTGGTTCAGCCCAGCCTTCCAGAGCCTCCGCTGGTTCAGCACTGCCTTCCAGAGCCTCCGCTGGTTCCGCCCGGCCTCCCAGAGCCTCCGCTGGTTCCGCCCGGCCTCCCAGAGCCTCCGCTGGTTCCGCCCGGCCTCCCAGAGCCTCCGCTGGTTCCGCCCGGCCTCCCAGAGCCTCCGCTGGTCCCGCCCGGCCTCCCAGAGCCTCCGCTGGTCCCACCCGGCCTCCCAGAGCCTCCGCTGGTCCCGCCCGGTCTCCCAGAGCCTCCGCTGGTCCCGCCCAGCCTCCCAGAGCCTACGCTGGTCCCGCCCAGCCTCCCAGAGCCTACGCTGGTTCCGCCTAGTCTTCCTGAGATTCCTGTCTGCCCGGTTCAGGCTACGGAGGCCGTGTTTGGACTGTTGAGTTTCCCACCCACCCTCCCTACTGCTCCAGTCTCACCACCTCTGTCTCCTGACAGTCCCTCTGCTCACCCACATCCCACCTTTGGTGCAGAGGACTTGCCGTGGGACTGCCAGTCTCCATCGGTGTCCAGACTGAAGGATCCCTCACCATCACCTCCAGTCTCAGAGTCCTGGACTCCACCTCGGCCCTCCGACCCTGCGGCTCCACCCCCGCTCTGTGCTCCCTCGTCTCCGTTGTCGGCCCACCAGCTCCTCTGGGCTCCATCGTCTCTCCGGCTCCACCCCAGTCAGTCGTCGCCCCACCTTCGCCTCTGGACTCTACTCCTCCGGCTGCGCCTCGTCACTCCGTCCTGCCGGCTCTGTGGACCTCCTCCCTCCCGTGGGCACAGCCTCGATCCTCTGTCACTCCGGCTCCGCTGCGTACCTCCGGACCTCCATCTCCGCCGGGGTTGCCAGAGCCTTGGGTTCCGCCTTGGTCCTCCGGATTCTCTGTGTTGCCCAGGACCATCGACTCTCCAGTTTCGCCTCGGGCTCCACCGGCTCCACCTCCGTCGGTCGGCCCCAGGCAGGAGCCAACCCTTCCGCCATCATGGCTTCTCCCTCCGTCGGCTCCGCCTCAGTTCGTGGTTCCAGTACCCCTACATGGACCTGGCCCTCCATCCCTTCCCCTGTTCCACCTCCGCTCCACCACCCTCCAGGTTGTATTATGTGGTTAGAGCGTCTGGAAGCCGCTCCTTGGGGAGGGGCTCTGTCATGTATCTGGTCTATCCTGTCTTCATGTACTCTTGCACCACACTTCATGGACTTCATTCCCCACAAGCCACTGCTCTAATCACTGCATTCACCTGCTCTCACTTTACTGATTACTGCTCACAGCTGCACCTCATCACACTGTCTGCATTTAAGCCACTCACACACACAGCCACCTTGCGAAGTCTTATTGTTCCGTATGGTCTGTATTTCTGAGCGTTTCTTTCCGTGTTTGTTTTCCCTGTGTTTGATTCCTGGACTACTCCCCGTGTTTTGATTCTCGCTGCCAGCCCCGACCTTTCTGCCTGTTTTTGACCACGATTTCTGCTTGCCCCTTTGTGTTTGTTTGTTTGAATAAATGCTGCAAATGGATCCGCACGTCTCTGACCCTCTCTGTGACATTCGCTTCCCTTTAAAATCTGTTGTATATCCTTATTGGGGAAAAACTATAGTTTAGAATGACACATTATATATAACTTCGTAATTCTTGGATTCATTTCATAACAAATGAATAAGCACTTATTAACATACACTTTAATACATTAAGTTTTAGTCAAAGAAATAAATCAGAAAATTCCAGCATCACTGATGAAGGTCTTTGGAAAAAAATTATTTTTCAGAGACCTTCATCAGTGATGTTAAAATTCTCTGACCATTTTTTTTTTTAATCAAAACTTTGTATAAATTATTAAGGCCAATGTAATGTGTAATTTTAAATATCAGGGAAAGGGAAATACGTACAAATGAGGTTGAATTTTCCACAAAAGTCAGTGTCACGGTAGGCACCTCAAGTACAGTAGGTACCTCAGTTACAGTAGGTACCCCAGATTCACTAGCATTGTTGTCAGAGGATTCTTCAGGCTATATGTGAAGAGAAGACATTTTGGTTTTTAGTTCCATGTACAGTATATGTTATATAATAAATTAAATTTATAAAGTCATTAATAAATCGACAATACAGCTCCTGTACCAACCCAATATATGCCTTGCAGTTGATTTGTGCACCACACCAAGAATTGGCTTTTTTTTAATTCTAATACCAAACCTTAAAAAATGTAATATCTACATATAATCTATGGTCAAGTGTGCATGTCTATATGTACAAGAATTTTGTGTTCACCACATGTGATAATAATGTACTGATACGGGGAAAAGATTTGTACAACTAATTTCATGTGCAAAAAAAAAAAAAAAAAAGGCACATCTTAAAAGCGTCTGTAGCGCAAGGGAATGTAGTACAAGTCATCTTCTGCATCATATGATTTCACTGCATGCAAAGGCTGAAAATCATGCAGTGAGTTCACAGAGAAAGACTCATGAGCTTCATCAGGGGACACTGTGTATGAGAAGTAATGGCGGTCAAAACACACAGTATTCCATTTTTTGACAACAAGTTTCACATCAACGTTGTGGCCAATGGTTACGATAGCTTTTATCAAACCAAACTGGGGTACTCCATCCTCTGTACATCCTGTTGTGACTGTCATGCCTGGTCTGTACTCCGTGCCATTCACAACTACCCAATCAGGTACAAAAACCTCAGCAAATGGGGGTTCTTCAAGACCCTTCACAAATTCTCCTTGAATTGCAGCAAGGAATGAGCGGTGTCCTGGTACAAATTCTGTGTTTTTGGAGAAAACACTTTCTGTCAGTAAGCGGTAGCACAGCATCATCTGATTCCTGAATGCCATAGTTTTGCAAATGTTTTTAAAATTGCAAACAATGTGGCTCAGCTGTTTAAAGAAATTATGTCTAGCCTCAAATCTCATTGTCCAAAATTGTTTTAATGGACCAATCTTCCGAATGGCTCTTGGATAGTGGAGGAGAAAGTGGTGCTTGGGTTTCAGGTGTAGATGTGGGTAAAGCTGCAAAAATACAGTGTGGTGTTCTGAAATGAGATGTTTTAGGTATATGGTGGCCTCTGATGTGATGGAGGGGGAGAAAATGAACTCCATGCATGACAGGAGAAGCAGTAACAGTTCCCAGGGTTTATTCCCTTTCTGTATTTTGTCTCCAATGATGAGGGGCAAAAATCTTAAAAGGCACCACATTTGAGCAGCAGACTGTCTCATTTACCCGCTAGGGTTCTTAAGTTCATGTTGTCCCAGTACAGTAGGTTTATTGGAACTATCAGGAAATCCATAATCAAAACTTGTCAATCTGTAGTTTAGTGTTTCTAAACTAAGATGCCCTTCAGCCACTAAGGATGCCAAGACCAACTTGACTTCAAAGGGTCCAATTCCCTCAAGAATGTTGTGCATAATGTCTGGGGCTACGTTGTCCACAACACTGAAGTACTTCAGCTCATCCAAGACACATTTTTGTTTGATTCCTGTTTCTGATTGGTTATTGGATGCCAGGTCCTCTGCATAATTTTGTGCATTGCGCAGCATTTCTGGGTCTTCCACGGTCTGACTCCACATATCTTCTTTGTGCACCTTACACCATCGACAGCAGTGGTTGGCAGCAAAGCTTTCTGAGTAGCCAAGGAGTGAATTCAGTCCCAAGTTGTCACCACAAACTTGTGCCACACTGATCTTTACAGTACCACAAAATTCTGGAGTGTCTATAAGGAGTCCCCTTACTTCCAAGTCCATAATGTCATCAGTTATGCGCTGCAGAACAGAATCAATGCCATATGATTTAGCATCATCTGATTTATAGACAGCTAACAGAAAACATGAAGACAGAGAAGACAACAGCATGGGGGGCAAACATTTGATCTGGAAGTATACGAGTCCTAATTTGTGCACAATGGTTTTGGAGCCCAGGGGGTTAACAGTCTCACAGTCATCATTGTACAAAAGAAGTGGGATGGAAAGCTCTTTGGAAAACAAGGAGTTGTGTCGGTAAAGTTCTCCATCATGAAAGTCTTGTAATACCCCAGCATCATGCTGTGTGTTCTGGTAGTCAATGATGTTTTTCATTGTTCCAGGTGTTTCAAGAACTTTTGTCAAAAGTGGACGCAATGGAATATACTGAAAAGAATCAGGTACTGCTGTCTGTTTAACTATGCCGGATGCAGAATCATGCCGCTGACAGTAGGAAACTCCTGGAAAATACTCAGCTACAGGCTCGATGAAACACCCTGTTTTTGTGAAGTATTTCATTTGTTTATACTCTGATTCAAGGTCTCTTAATGGCTCAGCAGCCCTCTCAAATTGAGCATTCAAGTTTTTCACAGCTTGGTCATCCTGGTGTCCAAATTGCTGAAACAAGGACATTGTCTTCTCCTGTAGACCGCCTACTATATCTGTAATTAAGCTTGCGGTTTGTTTAACCACAAAGTTGATAGCAGAATATGTTTGTGAAGATTTAGCTCTTAACTTTGCAAGAAACAAAGCTAAACGGTTTGTTATTTCTTCTTTGTCAAAATCATCCCACTCTTCCTCTGTTCCCACATCTTCAGTGTCAGGAGTTTGCATATTAGTGGATGGAGCAGTTTGTTGATGTGAAATTTCAGAAGACGTAGATGGAAGGATTTCTTTTGTTGGTCTTTCATCTGCTTGCATGTGATCTCTGAACAGATGTCTTTTGAAAGACCACATGTATGCAAATGTCCTACCACAGTTGTTCTCACAACAACAGAAATATTTTGACGAACTGTTAATTCCATGAACGGCATTAAGATGTAAGAAATATTCTTTGTGGTACGGAATGGATTTTTTACATTAGAAGCATGTGAAAGGCATTGTTTTTTAGTTACTTACAGTGTGCAGCTGCTTGAAATAATTTGTGAATTTTACTCTTTGGCCAATTCTTGGTATAAGTGCATTTATCGTAGTCTCGTCAAGTAGCAGGAAGCTTTGTTGGTCAATTTCTTCTTCTGGAGGGGGAAAATAAGAAGAAAAATAAATTACTAACACTGCTCTATCTATCTATCTATCTATCTATCTATCTATCTATCTATCTATCTATCTATCTATCTATCTATCTATCTATCTATCTATCTATCTATCTATCTATCTATCTATCTATCTATCTATCTATCTATCTATCTATCTATCTATCTATCTATCTATCTATCTAATCTATCTATCTACATCTTTCTTCCTGGGGACCAACTACTCTGCACATTTTGTGTGTCTCCTTTATTTTAACACCTGATTCAGCTCATCAGAAGAGAGCTCTAAGATCTCTAAGAGCTGTGTCCAATGAGAGAGAAATACAAAATGTGCAGAGTGGTGTACAGAAAAAAAAGTGTTTTGACCACTCTTTTTTTCTGGATGTGGCCAGTTTTAAATATTGTGAATTTATTTAAATATAAAAAAAATACATACTTTTTTTTTCGTTGAAGATTAGACTTTTGAGGTGTCTACTTTGCAGTAATGAACATTTGCATTTTTTAACCCTTACTACATTATCTCTCACCTGCAAATCTGTCAATTAAAGTTTCCAGGTTCCACTTCGTTAGTGTATCCCTCACATAGGAATCCATATTATCCTGTTTAAAATATGTGTAGTTAATAAAGTGAATTAGCAATTTGCCAGTGAACATGCAAATGTAATCGGTCACTAACATACCATAAAAGCACAACTTTTTACTTTACAACTTCGTAGATACAATGTTTCATATTTTGTCGTAGTTTTAAGTTACACTGTACTTTAAGGATATTTGCTCAACAATGTAACACTGAATCGCTACCTCCCAGGGTGGCCGCGTCACCGGATGGGCTTCCGCAGGGTCTTAAAGCCGAGCGCGTTGTTAAATATCTGAAATGTGCGTAAACCTTCCAAAAAGTATAGGGAAAAACAGAGAAAAGGAGAGAGAGCAACCCAGTCGTGTATTTTTATTATTATTATTTTCATACAGAAGTAGGTTGGCTATACAACAAGCGCCGGTGTCGTTCGTCGCAGATATAGAGCGGACAAAAAGCAGTCGAAAGGGGTAAATGTAAACATATTTGTGGAGAAAAGGCGGCGATATAAATGTGTAAGAGATTAAAGTGACTTCTTAACGAAAAAAAATAACATGTATACATACATTGTATGATATTAACTTACCCGTGTATCTTCTGTCACAGCTGTGCCGGACCGGTCGACCGTTAAAGTTTAAATTTTAACCCAACTGGCTGCGTTGTTATACAAACAACCCAACAAAAGTTCTAAATAACCCAACATAATGACCCAATATGTTTAACCCAGATATTGGGTACAGTAAATAACCTAACGTTTTTTAGAGTGTATTAACATTTGCTATTGCCCCCTTTGACCTGTAAAGAACAAAAAAGTAGCACACACTGTACCTATGAGAACAGTGACTTTGTGAGGATCCAATTGGACTTTCGAGGTCCCGATTTCCCTGTAAGAGTAAATCCTGCTAGTTTCTCTTTTCCAAAAATCAGAATGGTTAGTTCTTGCGTAAAAAGAGAAACTCGTGACTTATTCAGTCTGTCATACATTCTCTTGGACACTGTGACATCTGAATCAGCAAGAGAAATCTGGGTAAAACAAGAAACAATAACTATTATAAACTGTTTACTTTTTAATTGAGAAATAAAGCAATGACTATGCTAATGGATTTTCTAAATGGTTAAGCATATACAAAAACACAAAAAAAAATATTACAGTCATGAATTTATTATCATAAATTTTTTTCCTAACCATTTCTGAGGATTCAGCAAGAGACAGCTCACCTGAACTTGATCTTGAGCTGAATGGGCCTCTTTTCATGGACTCTAGGACATCTTTAAGAGATGATGCAATCCCACGAAGCTCTATAAGACAAAAAAAAATAATAATAAATAAAAAACACACACATTTGAGTTCTTCTTCATTTTTTAGTTAATCAAGGTATATTTATTCAATAAAATGTATTTTCTAAAGAAGCACTGCCGTAACTTTAAAACTTTTGTTGTGCAAAGAAGGTTTTGGATTTTGTTAAATTTATAAATATAATAAACAATCATATACCATAATGCTAATGTGGCTAAAAAGTTTACATTGCCTTATATTGAAATAGCTGTTAATAAAGAGTCACCAAGATGACTTTTCCTTTCCATACTGGCTGTGGTACCCTATCAAAGACAAAAATACTCCTAATCCTAATCTTTAACATACAGAAAACTATGAAATAAAATTAGAATCAAGCAATAATAAAAATTAATTAAAGCTGCAAGCAGCGATGAACGGGCCCTCGCACGCAGGCTCACCGCCGACCGGTGGCTTTAGGAAAACAGCAAACGGTGGGCAGTATGCTTTTAATACAGTAAATATAGGAGAAATATGTCATAAGTCACTTAAATGTGCCAAATTTCCCGCTGCCAGCTGGTGGCGCTATGCCTATAACTGATTATTGGCATGTAGATGTGTACAGGCCAGCACTATTATCAAACATATGAAGTTTGGTGCAGATTGATTTTGGTATGTTTGAGTTAGTGAAAGATATGATATATATTGCTGCCAACAGGTGGCGCTATGATAGTATCTGAATATTGGCCTTTAGGGGTCTTCAGGCCAGGACTCTTGCCAAACCTGTGAAGTTTGAGGCAGATCGGACATTTTATGGCTGAGTTATGACAACTTCTATACCCATGGCGAAACATCAAACTTTGTCAGGCCGCCACAGACACGCCCTTTAACGAAAACTCAAGATCTTCACAATTTAACATCTCTAAGGCCTCTAGACCAGACTGACCAAATTTAATGCTGATATCATTAAATCTGTAGGAGGAGTTTGCTACAAGTCATTTCCTGTTACCAACAGGTGGCGCTGTGATTATAACAGAATATTGGCTTTCAGATGTTTTCAGGCCAGGACTTTAATCGAACATGTGAAGTTTGAGGCAAATCAGACATTTTATGGCTTAGTTATGACAAGTTTTATATCCATGGCGAGACCTCGAAATTTGTCAGGCCGCCACAGACACGCCCTTCAACGAAAACTCAAGATCTTCACAAATTAACATCACTAAAGCCTTTATATTAGACTGACCGATTTTGGTGTTGATCAGTATAAATCTCTAGGAGGAGTTTTTTGCAGAGTACAGCATGACACTTCCTGTTGCCAGCAGGTGGCGCTATGACTATAACTGAATATGAACATGTAGATGTAATCAGGTCAGGAGTGTTATCACACATGTGAAGTTTGGGGCAGATCGGACATTTTATGCCTGAGTTATAGCAACTTCCTTTTTCATGGCGAAACATCGAAATTTGCCAGGCCGCCACGGACACGCCCTCCGATGAAAACTCTAGATCTTCGGAATTTAACGTCACAAAGGGCTTTAGATTAGACTCACCAAATTTGGCGTTGATCCGTATAAATCTGTAGGAGGAGTTCGTTCAAGTATGACGCCTGAAAATTGCAAAAATGACACAAATTTTGCTGAGAAAATGAATAATAACCGACTTCCTGTTGGGTTTCGGATTTTATCCCAAGAGGCTTTTTTGTAGGTATTGGTGAGTTACATGTGTGTACCGATTTTCGTGCATGTACGTGAATCACAGCTGAAAGCGCACACCGTGGAACGTGTAAAGGTGGCGCTATCGAGCCATTTTGCCACACCCATCTCTGAAACCCATATCAGACGTACATTTTCGCCAGGTTTGATGTGTGTGCAAAGTTTCATGAGTTTTCGGGTATGTTTAGGCCCTCAAAAATGCGATTCATTCCGGAGAAGAAGAATAATAATTAAAGCTGCAAGCAGCGATGACCGGGCCCTCGCCGTCTGTGCAGTCGCCATCCCGATAGCATCAGGAAAACGGTGCCCAGTTGGCACATGCATTCACAGTAACCCTTTGGACTAACCCTAACTGTCTCTCCTCCTCTCTGACTCTTTCTCTTACCACCCATCCCCCCTCCTTACACTCAACCACTTACCACACAAACACACACATTAAGTGCAGAGCAGAGTGAGATCAGATATGTTTTTTTATTTTCTTTCATTCGTGTAGTTTTGTATAATTATGAAATGAACTGTGTTTGATCAGAATAAATAGTTATCTGTATGAAAAAGTTTCAAAGTGTTAGGATGCTGCACTTTAAATATATAATAAATCATTGAAAATTGAAAATGGAAAATGAAATTCTAAGCACGCTATCTGCCTCAAAAACACAGGAAACAAATATTTGAATGTATTTTTTATTTTTAATTATTTGCCATGGCAACAGCATTTGATGCATCAGGGACGCCTTTACAGAATGTAATCGGCCGTGTTTTTTTACAATATTCTGATGAAGTTTGAAGAAAATCGAGTACAAATATTGGTCGTTGTTCATTCGTCTTTGTTAGTTCATTAACCATTGTTAACAAAAGAGACCCTATTTTAAATAGTTACCATGTTTTATGGTCTACAAGCATTTTTAAATATTATTTTAATAATCTATAAGCATGTGTGAAATAATTATAAACAAATATATTAAAAATAAATACATATTAACTTAGTTGATTTTTTTTGGCCTTTTTGTATTTGTTTCTCATTCTAATTAAGTGAATTGAGCAGTATAGTGTCATACTTATAAGATTTTTTGTTCTATCAGTGAGAGTGTATATATGTATTTAAATCATATAATTTTTCCTTAAAAGATAAAAAAAAAGATTTTAATGCTCTTTAAGCACCTATACAAAATAATTATGTAAAAGTACACTGACAGTACAGTACACATCAACTGATTCTATGGATTATTGTCATTCTTATACACTGAGAATGAGCTAAATAGCATTAGAGGTCAAACGATTCCTTATCTTATGAGGACCTCTAGTGTTCATCCCTGGTATTAGAGCTTTAATCTGACAAATTTATATGACACTTTTAATGTTTTTGTGGCCTCTGAGCATGAAAACATTTTGAAACTACACGTATTTCCTAAGAATTTCTTGTTCTTTATATGTAAAAAGTTTTGATGAGTTATAATAATTTAATGTAAAGATATATGAAAATAACTCTTCATCTTTTTTATTGTTACTTTCATAAATCACCACATCAACAACGTTCAAGATATCCCAAAGCCGTTCACAATATAGAGAACATTTTCCCTATATTCTGATGATGATGATAAGAACATGTAATTCATGATTATAACAAAATGTTATTATTGCTTGCTTTACGTCCACCACTTCTGCTTAAATGTCATCGTTACCTATCTGTTCAATTTGTGTGTGGATATTGCTTTGCAGGTGACTCCTGTTATAAGACATCACTTTTAAGCGCTACATAACTAAGAAAGAATCAATTAGGAAAACGGTGCCCAGTTGGCACATGCATTCACAGTAACCCTCAGCCAGTTTTGATTTAAAGTTTACTGAATTGAAAGGGTTAAACTTTAAAATCAACACACAGACACATACACACAGTATATAAAATTGCCAACCAGTTTCATTTGTTAACATTAACTATATTAGTTAACATGAACAATAATTAAATAGTATTTATGTTATATTTATGTTAATTAATATTAAGCTAAAAAAAGTATTCATATATTGTTTAATGGTAAAATAGTATATTTTAACAGTAGTTTATGTACTGTGAATTAACATGAACATGAACACAGTTAGATTAGACAGTAGACAGTAGATTACACTACACAGCAATGTGCAATGTGCATCTTCCTCAAAGATGGTCTTAAGCAAAACAGCATGTTCCACTGGTCTCTCTCCCTTTCACCCCTCCCCCCTTCAGTCACTCTTAGTGTCAACACAGACAGTCAGCCCAGTGACAGCAGGTTACTGATTACATTTTTTAATTTTCTTTAATTCATAGAAGCTTGAATAATTATGATATTACTAGCACTTGCTCATAATGATTAGATCTCTGTGTGAAAAAAGTTTTAAAGAGTTTGGATGCTGCACTTTAAAGATATAAAAAAATAGGGTTATGTTTTTTACTACATCTTTAAAAAAATCACCACGTCAACACCGTTCAAGATATCCTAAATCCGCTCGCAATTTAACATCTTCAGAATCTTCTCTTCATGTTAAAAAAGTTTGGTGTGAAAAGCTTGTTGTTCTTAGAAGGAGTGTGAATTTGTTTACAGCCTGATTTTTCAAAAAATACACATTCAAATGAAAATAGCCGGCTTCCTGTTGGTCTTAGCTAATGAGTTTAATTTAGAAAGTTGTCCAGATTGATGAGAACAATATATGTACAGAGTTTGGTGACTGTAGGAAAAACTAACCCCCCAACTTTTGTCAAAAGATGGCGCTATAGAGTGCCTGCTCCATGCCCATTTATGACCTTTTGCCAGTGTCTAACTATCATTAATATTGATGTGTGTGTTGAGTTTCATGAAATTCTAAGCATGTTATCTGCCTCGAAAAGACAGGAATCTAATTTTAAAGTTTGACATGTTGCCATGGCAACAGCATTTGATTTATCATCGACCCCTTTACATATTCTTATCGGCCGTGTTTTGACATGATTTTGATGAAGTTTAAAGAAAATCGAGTAAAATTAAGAGGCTGATTTCAAAGCATTTTGAAAATGACACACTTCCTGCTCCCAGTTGGTGGCGCTATAACTTTGACTCATAATAGTCACATTTATGGAATCGGCATCATACAAGGAACAAACTGGTGAAGTTTCATCAGAATCAGGCAATGTGTGCAACAGTTATTAGACACTTCCTGTTTCTCATTTCTCGCCATAACTTTGTCGCCTTGCCACGGCCAAACCGTTCGAGATATCAAAAATCCCCTCGCAATTTAGCGTCCCCAATGTCTTGAGATCATGCTGACCGAGTTTGGTGACAATCCTATGGAAATCCTGGGAGGAGTATGTTAAATTCCAGAGCATGTGCTTTTTAAACAGCCCTAAATATCTCACTTCCTGTTGCGTGGAGCCTATGACATAGAGTACAAAAGTTGTTCAGCTCGATAAGTTCTATATGTGTACTGAGTTTCATATCAATACGTGCAAGTATGTGTGCGCAGTACATCAAGTTTTCAAACTGTGTTCCAGGGGGCGCTGTAGAGGCCCTGAACCACGCCCGGGTCCCAGCCTCTGTGGCGTTTGGACGACGGCAGATTCCAACGTGTGTGCAAATTTTCAAGAGTTTTTGAGTATGTTAAGGCCCCCAAAAGTGCCCCAACGGTTGAAAAAAACAAAACAAAATTAAAGCTGCAAGCAGCGATGACCGGGCCCTCGCCATCTGCGCAGTCACCATACCGATAGCATCAGGAAAACGGTGCCCAGTTGGCACATGCATTCACAGTAACCCTTCTTCCAGGGTCGATTTAAAGTTTACCGAATTGAAAGGGTTAATTAAAATCAACACACAGACACATACACATACACACAATATTTAAAATGTTGCCATCCAGTTTAATTTGTTAACATTAACTATATTAGTTAACATGAACAATAATTAAATGGCATTTATTAATGTTAATTAATATTAAGCTAAAGAAAGTATTCATATATTATTAAAAGGTACATTAGTACATTTATTTATATTTGTTAAAAATATTTGTGGGTTCATGTATTTATAATACATTATAAGGGTATTCTTAAGGCATTATAAGGAATGCATAATACATTATAAAAAACCTTATAATATGTTGTATAATCTCATGAGCATTCATAAGAACAGTTTTAATGTATTAGAATTTTTACTTTTTTTATTATAGCTTTTATGAGTATGATTACCTCCTCATAGTTATAATGTATAAGTCTCATATTTTGCCATCTTACTGATGTCACTTTACTTAAAGCATACAAAGATCACTTATAAGTAATAATAATAATAATTCTGAAATAGCCATAAGATCAGGTATCAGATCAGATGAATGTATAATATGATCAGTTTAATTATTTTGATGGTACCCGTTAGACAGCTTTTTATAAGTAACTCTGCAACTGCATGTCAGCTAGCAGTAATTATTATTAGTAGTGTGCTAAATATGTGCTAACACTGTATTTTGACAGTTCCCCAAAAGACAAACTGATTATAAGTAACTTTGCAAGAACATGAACCTTCTACTTAGCCTAACATTAATCTAAGTCTACACTGTAAGGAGTGTTAGTTGGTGAGATTTAGTTGCTTATAGTCAATAGAATAGAATATAATGTAAAAAATAAATCTAATATGATATAGTCCATTACAAATGAAGTAGATTTAATATGGTGTCTATTGTGTGTTATAAATCATAATCTTAAAAGTTATAACCTCTAATATTTAAGTATTATAATGTATGATATTTGTTGTTATGAATATTCATTGGATGATATAATATATTATATTAAACGTTTTTTTTATAATGCATTATGCGTTCATTATAATGCCTTAGAAATACCCTTATAACAGGGGCTTCATAGAAAGTGTTACCAAATCAGTGAGAGACAAACAAAACATTTCATAATTTTTCATAAAAAAAATAAAATAATGCTTTTTAGTGTTTATTTTAAAATTATTTAAAAGTATTCTGAAAGTACAGTACATAACAACTGCAAATGAATCTATGCATTCGTTTCTTTGTTGTACATTATGAATGAGCAGAATAGCTTTAGAGGTAAAAATATTCCTTATCATACGAGGACCTCTGGTGTTCATGCCTTGTATTACAGTTTTCATTTCTCTCTTTCACTTCTGGATACTTTTAATGTTTTTGGGGCCTCTGAGCATGATAAAATTTTGATACCAAGCGTATTTTCTAAGAATGATTTGTTCTTCATATATACAAAGTTTTGAAGAGTTGGTATTAGGCACTTTAAAGATATATGAAAATTAATGCTACTTTTTTTACTGTGACTTTAAAAAATCACCACATCAACACCATTCAAGATATCCCAAATCCGCTCACAATTTAGCATTTTGAGTATATTCTTATCATGTTGACAAAGTTTGGTGTGAACTTCTTGTTTCTGCTTTGTTTAGTATGATTTTATTTACAGCCTGAATTTTCCAAAAATCCACATTCAAATAAAAATAGCCAACTTCCTGTTTATTATAGCTAATGAGTGTTAATTAGAAAGTTGTCCGGATTGATGAGAGCAATATACGTACCAAGTTTGGTGACTGTAGGCAAAACTAAACCCCCAACTTTTGTCAAAAGGTGGCGCTATAGAGTGCCTCCTCCACGCCCATTTATAGGCTTTTATCAGTGTCTAAATATCATTAATACAGATGTGTGTGTTGAGTTTCATGAAATTCCAAGTATTTTAAGTGGCTCGAAAACACAAAAAACTAAAGTTAAAGTTTGACACATTGCCATGGCAACATGATAAAAGTTATCGATAATGCCCTTCACAGATTCTCATCAGCCGTGTTTCGACATTATTGGGATGAAGTTTGAAGCAAATTGAGTAAAATTAAGAGGCTGATTTAAAAGCATTTAGAAAACGTTGCGCTTTCTGCTGCCAGTTGGTGGCGCTATAACTTTGACTCATAATAGTCACATCTCTGTGACTGGCATCATACGTTGAACAAACTGCTGAAGTTTGGTCAAAATCAGACAAAGTGTGTTAAAGTTATTAGACACTTCCTGTTTCTCATTTCTCGCCATAATTTTGTCGCCCCGCCACGGCCAAACCGTTTGAAATATCAAAATTCCCCTGGCAATTTTGTTTCCCCAATGTCTTGAGATCATGCTGACCGAGTTTGGAGGCCATCGGTGGAAAGGCCTTGAAGGAGTATTTCAAATTCCATTGCATGCGCTTTTTAGACATCCCTGAATAGCTGACTTCCTGTTGGGCGAAGCACGGACTTTGAGCATTAGAGTTGTTCGGCTCGATGACGTCTATATGTGTATGAATTTTGATAAATATAGGTCAACCGGTGTGTGCTCCAGAGTCCCTCAAAAGTTGAAATTTTTAACGCTGTGCCACGCCCCCCCCAGGTGACCCCCCCATGTCAAAGTTTGTCCGGCCCTGATGGCCGCAGGTTCCAATGCGTGTGCAAAGTTTCAAGAGTTTTCGTGTATGTTAAGGACCCCGAAATCCCCCAAAACATTGATGAAATAATAATAATAATAATAATAATAATAATAATAATAATCCTTAGAAAAACAATAGGGCCTTCGCCCATTCTGGGCTCGGGCCCTAATTAAAGCTGCAAGCAGCGATGACCGGGCCCTCGCCATATGCGCAGTCACCATCCCGATAGCATCAGGAAAACGGTGCCCAGTTGGCACATGCATTCACAGTAACCCTCTGCCAGTTTGGATTTAAAGTTTACAGAATTGAAAGGGTTAATTAAAATCAACACACAGACACATACACACAATATTTAAAATTTTGCCATCCAGTTTAATTTGTTAACATTAACTATATTAGTTAACATGACAATAATTAAATAGCATTTATTAATGTTAATTAATATTAAGCTAAAAAAAAGTATTCATATATTATTAAAAGGTACATTAGTACATTTATTTTTATTTGTTAAAAATATTTGTGGGTTCATGTATTAATAATACATTATAAGGGTATTCTTAAGGCATTATAATGAATGCATAATAAATTATAAAAAACCTTATAATATGTTGTATCATCTCATGAGCATTCATAAGAACAGTTTTAATGTATTAGAATTTTTACTTTTTTTGTTATAGCTTTTATGAGTATGATTACCTCCTCATAGTTATAATGTATAAGTCTCATATTTTGCCATCTTACTGATGTCACTTTACTTAAAGCATACAAAGATCACTTATAAGTAATAATAATAATTCTCAAATAGCCATAAGATCAGGTATCAGATCAGATGAATGTATAATATGATCAGTTTAATTATTTTGATGGTACCCGTTAGACAGCTTTTTATAAGTAACTCTGCAACTGCATGTCAGCTAGCAGTAATTATTATTTGTTGTGGTAAATATATGCTAACACTGTATTTAGACAGTTCCCCAAAAGACAAACTGATTATAAGTAACTTTGCAAGAACATGAACCTTCTACTTAGCCTAACATTAAACTAAGTCTACACTGTAAGGAGTGTTAGTTGGTGAGAGTTAGTTGTTAATAGTCAATAGAATAGAATATAATGTAAAAAATAAATCTAATATGATATAGTCCATTACAAATGAAGTAGGTTTAAAATGGTGTCTACTGTGTGTTATAAATAATCATAATCTTAAAAGTTATAACCTCTAATATTTAAGTATTATAATGTATGATAATTGTTGTTATGAATATTCATAGGATGATATAATATATTATACGTTTTTTTTTTTGCATTATGCGTTCATTATAATGCCTTAGAAATACTCTTATAATAGGGGCTTCATAGAAAGTGTTACCAAATCAGTGAGAGACAAACAAAACATTTAATAATTTTTCATTAAAAAAATAACTAATTTTTTATGCTTTTTAGTGTTTATTTTAAAATTATGTAAAAGTATTCTGACAGTACAGTACATAACAACTCCAAATAAATCTATGCATTCGTTTCTTTGTTGCACATTGAGAATGAACAGAATAGAATTAGAGGTAAAAATATTCCTTATCATACGAGGACCTCTGGTGTTCATCCCTTGTATTACAGTCTTCATTTCTCCCTCTCTCACTTCTGGATACTTTTAATGTTTTTGGGGCCTCTGAGCATGATACAATTTTGATACCAAGCGTATTTTCTAAGAATGATTTGTTCTTCATACATACTAAGTTTTGAAGAGTTGGTATTAGGCACTTTAAAGATATAGAAAAATGAATGCAACTTTTTTTACTGTGACTTTTAAAAAATCACCACATCAACACCGTTCAAGATATCCAAAATCCGCTCACAATTTAGCATTTTGAGTATATTCTTATCATGTTAACAAAGTTTGGTGTGAACTTCTTGTTTCTGCTTTGTTTAGTATGATTTTATTTATAGCCTGATTTTTCCAAAAATCCACATTCAAATAAAAATAGCCAACTTCCTGTTTATTATAGCTAATGAGTGTTAATTAGAAAGTTGTCCGGCTTGATGAGACCAATATATGTACCGAGTTTGGTGACTGTAGGCAAAACTAAACCCCCAACTTTTGTCAAAAGGTGGCGCTATAGAGTTCCTCCTCCACGCCCATTTATGGGCTTTTATCAGTGTCTAAATATCATTAATACAGATGTGTGTGTTGAGTTTCATGAAATTCCAAGTATTTTAAGTGGCTCGAAAACACAAAAAACTAAAGTTAAAGTTTGACACGTTGCCATGGCAACATGATAAAAGTTATCGATAATGCCCTTCACAGATTCTCATCGGCCGTGTTTCGACATTATTGGGATGAAGTTTCAAGCAAATTGATTAAAATTAAGAGGCTGATTTAAAAGCATTTAGAAAACGTTGCGCTTTCTGCTGCCAGTTGGTGGCGCTATAACTTTAACTCATAACAGTCACATCTCTGTGATTGGCATCAGACGATGAACAAACTGCTGAAGTTTGGTCAAAATCAGACAAAGTGTGTTAAAGTTATTAGACACTTCCTGTTTCTCATTTCTCGCCATAACTTTGTCGCCCCGCCACGGCCAAACCGTTCGAAATCTCAAAATTCCCCTGGCAATTTTGCGTCCCCAATGTCTTGAGATCATGCTGACCGAGTTTGGTGGCCATCGGTGGATACACCTAGGAGGAGTATATCAAATTCCATTGCATGCGCTTTTTAGACATCCCTGAATAGCTGACTTCCTGTTGGGCGAAGCACTGACTTTGAGCATGAAAGTTGTTCGGCCCGATGAGTTCTATATGTGTATGAATTTTGATAAATGTAGGTCAACCGGTGTGTGCTCCAGAGTCCCTCAAAAGTAAAAAATTTTAACGCTGTGCCACGCCCCCCCCAGGTGACGCCCCCATGTCAAAGTTTGTCCGGCCCTGATGGCCGCAGATTCCAATGTGTGTGCAAAGTTTCAAGAGTTTTCGTGTATGTTAAGGGCCCCGAAATGACCCAAAACATTGATGAAATAATAATAATAATTAAAGCTGCAAGCAGCGATGACCGGGCCCTCGCCGACTGTGAAGTCACCATCCCGATAGCATCAAGAAAACGGTGCCCAGTTTGGCACATGCATTCACAGTAACCCTTTGGACTAACCCTAACTGTCTCTCCTCCTCTCTGACTCTTTCTCTTACCACCCATCCCACCTCCTTACACTCAGCCACTTACCTCACAAACAAGAGTGCAGAGCAGAGTGAGATCAGATATGTTTTATTTTTTTATTTTCTTTCATTCGTGGAGTTTTGTATAATTATGAAATGAACTGTGTTTGATCAGAATGAACAGTTATTTGTATGAAAAAAGTTTCAAAGAGTTAGGATGCTGCACTTCAAATATATAATAAATCATTGAAAATTGAAAATGGAAAATGAAATTCTAAGCACACTCTCTGCCTCAAAAACAGGAAAAAAATATTTGAATGTATTTTTTATTTTTATTTATTTGCCATGGCAACAGCATTTGATGCATCAGGGACGCCTTTACAGACTCTCATCGGCTGTGTTTTTACATTATTCTGATGAAGTTTGAAGAAAATTGAGTACAAATATATTGTTTGTTGTTCGTTCGAGTTTGTTAGTTCATTACCCATTGTTAACAAAAGAGACCCTATTTTAAATAGTTACCATGTTTTATGATCTACAACCGTTTTTAAATATTATTTTAATGATCTATAAGCATCTGTGAAATAATTATAAACAAATATATTAAAAATAAATACATATTAACTTAGTTGATGTATTTGTTTCTCATTCTAATTAAGTGAACTGAGCAGTATAGTGTGATACTTATAAGATTTTTTATTCTATCAGTGAGAGTCTATATATGTATATAAATCATATAATTTTTCCTTAAAAGATTAAAAAAAGTTTGTAAAAGCTCTTTAAGCACCTATACAAAATAATTATGTAAAAGTACACTGACAGTACAGTACACATCAACTGATTCTTTGCATTATTGTCATTCTTATACACTGAGAATGAGCTAAATAGCATTAGAGGTCAAACGATTCCTTATCTTATGAGGACCTCTAGTGTTCATCCCTGGTACTAGAGCTTTAATCTGACAAATTTATATCACACTTTTAATGATTTTGGGGCCTCTGAGCATGATAACATTTTGAAACTACACGTATTACCTAAGAATTTCTTGTTCTTTATATGTAAAAAGTTTTGATGAGTTAGAATAATGCAATTTAAAGATATATGGAAATAACTCTCCATCTTTTTTACTGTTACTTTCATAAATCACCACATCAACACCGTTCAAGATATCCCAAAGCCGTTCACATTTTAACATCTTCAGTATCTTGGCACCATGTTGACAAAGTTTGGTGTGCACTGTCTGATTCTGCTATGAGTGATATGAATTTATTCAGCTATATTTTTCCAAAAATCCACATTCAAATCAAAATAGCTGACATCCTGTTGGTCGTAGCTAATGGGTGTAAATTTTTTGCAAAAAAAATCTGGTGATCAAAAATGATTAGGCTGTAGTTAAGAACTGTTAGTTTTATGGACAGTTAGAATGTTTTGTATATACAGACAAGGGCTTTATGATGGGCCTGATTTGAATTTAGAAAAATGTTTTATTTCTTAAACATGTTTGAAGTTCTTAATAGATTTCACTGTTGCACATTTAGTCTTTTTATTTTTTTTACAGTAATGTGCATTTTGCAGTTTGTTTACATGGTGTACATTGGATGCACATATTTATGACTTCTTGTTACAGTATTCATTTAAAATAAAAGTTGTTGTCGAATTGCCAAATTGGTCACAATACCCTACCCTAATTCACATCCTAATGAATAAACAACCAAGAGTTTAAATATTCCCTTCTATCTCCTCCTCTCTGACTCTCTTTCCACCCATCCCCCCTCCCCACTCTCACCCTAACACTCAAAAAAACACACACCAACTTACCACGCACACACATAAGTGCAGAGCAGAGAGGGATCAGATTTGTTTTTTAATTTTCATTAATTCATAGATCTTTGTATAATTATGAAATGAACGTTGTCTGATCAGAATGACTAGTAGTCTGTATGAAAAAAGTTTCAAAGACTTTGGATGGTGCACTTTAAAGATATAATAAAATTACGGCTATCTTTTTTTACTCCGATTTCAATCAATTACCACATCAACACCGTTCAAGATATCCTAAATCTGCTCACAAGTTAGCATCTTCAGAATGTTGGCATCATGTCAAAAAAGTTTGGTGTGAATTGGTTGGTTTTCCCGAGAGAAGTATATAAAATTCCACAGCCTGATTTTTCCAAATATCCACATTCAAATCAAAATAGCCAACTTCCTGTCGATCGTAGCTAATGGGTGTAAATTAGAAATGTTTCTGGCTTGATGAGATCAATATATGTACCGAGTTTGGTGACTGTAGGACAAACGAAACCCCCAACTTTTGTCAAAAGGTGGCGCTATGGAGTGCCTGCTCCACGCCCATTTATGGGCTTTTATCAGTGTCTAAATATCATTAATACAGATGTGTGTGTGAAGTTTCATGAAATTCTGAGTATTTTAAGTGGCTCCAAAACACAAAAAGCTAAAGTTAAAGTTTGACACGTTGCCATGGCAACATGATAAAAGTTATCGATAATGCAATTCACAGATTCACATTGGCCATGTTTCAACATTATTGAGATGAAGTTTGAAGCAAATTGAGTAAAATTAAGAGGTTGATTTAAAAGCATTTAGAAAACGTTGCGCTTTGTGCTGCCAGTTGGTGGCGCTATAACTTTGACTCCTAATAGTCACATCTCTGTGATCGGCATCATAAGATGAACAAACTGCTGAAGTTTGGTCAAAATCAGACAAAGTGTGTTAAAGTTATTAGACACTTCCTGTTTCTCATTTCTCGCCATAACTTTGTCGCCCCGCCACGACCAAACCGTTCGAGATATCAAAAATCCCCTGGCAATTTTGCGTCCCCAATGTCTTGAGGTCATGCTGACCGAGTTTGGTGGCAATTGGTGGAAAGGCTTGGGAGGAGTATTTCAAATTCCATTGCATGCGCTTTTTAGACATCCCTGAATAGCTGACTTCCTGTTGGGCGAAGCACTGACTTTGAGCATGAAAGTTGTTCGGCCCGATGAGGTCTATATGTGTATGAATTTTGATAAATGTAGGTCAACTGGTGTGTGCTCCAGAGTCCCTCAAAAGTAAAAATTTTTAACGCTGTGCCACGCCCCCCCCAGGTGACCCCCCCATGTCAAAGTTTGTCCGGCCCTGATGGCCGCAGGTTCCAATGTGTGTGCAAAGTTTCAAGAGTTTTCGTGTATGTTAAGGGCCCCGAAATGACCCAAAACATTGATGAAATAATAATAATAATAATCCTTAGAAAAACAATAGGGCCTTCGCCCATTCTGGGCTCGGGCCCTAATAATCCTTAGAAAAACAATAGGGCCTTCGCCCTTTTGGGCTCGGGCCCTAATTAAAGCTGCAAGCAGCGATGAACGGGCCCTCGCACCCGGGCTCACCGCCGACCGGTGGCTTCAGGAAAACAGCAAACGGTGGGCAGTATGCTTTTAATACAGTAAATATAGAAAAAATATGTCATAAGTCATTTAAATGTGCCAAACTTGCCGCTGCCAGCTGGTGGCGCTATGCCTATAACTGATTATTGGCATGTAGATGTGTTCAGGCCAGCACTATTATCAAACATATGAAGTTTGGTGCAGATTGACCTTGGTATGTTTGAGTTAGTGAAATATATGAGATATCCTGCTGCCAACAGGTGGCGCTATGATAATATCTGAATATTGGTCTTTAGGTGTCTTCAGGCCAGGACTCTTACCAAACCTGTGAATTTTGTGGCAGATCAGACATTTTCAGGCTAAGTTATAACCACTTCTATGTCTATGCAGAAACATCAAACTTTGTCAGGCCACCACGGACATGCCCTTTAATGAAAACTCAAGATCTTCACAATTTAACATCTCTAAGGCCTCAAGATCAGACTGACCAAATATAATGTTGATTTAATTAAATGCAATCAATGCAAGGACTTCAGATAGATGCCAACTGTGAACCAGTATGCTACAAATAAGAACATGTAATTCATGATGATAGCACAATGTTATTATTGCTTCCTTTATATCCACCACTTCTGCTTAAATGTCATTGTTACCTATCTGTAAAATTTTTGTATAATATATTTTTGTATAAAATCAATTGTTGTCATAACTAAGAATCAATAAGGAAGACGGTGCCCAGTTGGCACATGCATTCACAGTAACCCTCTGCTAGTTTGGATTTTAAGTTTACAGAATTGAAAGGGTTAGACTTTAAAATCAACACACAGACACATACACACAAAATATAAAATGTTGCCATCCAGTTTCATTTGTTAACATTAACTATATTAGTTAACATGACCAATAAATAAATAGCATTTATTAATGTTAATTAATATTAAGCTAAAATAAGTATTTATATATAGTTTATGTACTGTGAATTAACATGAACACAGTTAATGTGGGTGTACAGCAATACACAATAAAGTGCTCTATAAATGCTTCATTCCTTCAAAATATCTTTAAAAATCAAGTTGAGTATTTTAATGGGGCGATATATATATAACTGATCTTAAAATGATGGTTTTCAGATGTTTTGAACAGATAACAGCAAAGTTTTTGTTGTCAAAGTTTGTCTTGAAATTTTTAATTATTATAATTTTATATTTAATAAATAACACTATGAAAATATTGTCTACAATGAAGATAAATCACTCATGCTTAAAAGTTGTATTTTTCTTAATCTTTTGCTATGTGACTGAATAGGACAAGTTCATGGTATAGTTCAGTAAAAAATAAATAAAAAACAACAACTGCAAAATACAAACAATGAAAGACTTAATGACCCTTTATATTTTCTCAAAATATCAGACACTCAAAGATCAGACATATTTATGTAATTAAAGTACATATATGTGCATTTCTAACTCAAAGATGGTCTGTAGCATGGCTCTCTACTCTGTCACCCTCTCTGCCTCTCACCCCTCCCCCCTGCAATAATGAGCTTCTCTCAGCCTGACTGAACGCACATACATACAGTAGAGACATTCACCCAGAGTGACAGCAGGTTTCTGATTTCGTTTTTTAATTTTCATTAATTCATTGAAGCTTGTAGAAAATTTATATTAACACCACTTGCTCAGAATGATTAGATCTCTGTGTGAAAAAAGTTGTAAAGAGTTTGGATGCTGCACTTTAAAGATATAAATAAAATGACGGTTATGTTTTTTACTACATCTTTAAAAAATTACCACGTCAACACCATTCAAGATATCCAAAATCCGCTCGCAATTTAACATCTTCAGAATCTTCTCTTCATGTTAAAAAAGTTTGGTGTGAATAGCTGGTTGTTCTTAGAAGAAGTGTGAATTTGTTTACAGCCTGATTTTTCCAAAAAAACACATTCAAATGGAAATAGCCGGCTTCCTGTTGGTCTTAGCTAATGAGTTTAATTTAGAAAGTTGTCCAGATTGATGAGAACAATATATGTACAGAGTTTGGTGACTGTAGGAAAAACTAACCCCCCAACTTTTGTCAAAAGATGGCGCTATAGAGTGCCTGCTCCACGCCCATTTATGACCTTTTGCCAGTGTCAAACTATCATTAATATTGATGTGTGTGTTGAGTTTCATGAAATTCTTAGCATGTTATCTGCCTCGAAAAGACAGGAATCTAATTTTAAAGTTTGAGACGTTGCCATGGCAACAGCATTTGATTTATCATCGACCCCTTTACATATTTTTATCGGCCGTGTTTTGACATGATTTTGATGAAGTTTAAAGAAAATCAAGTAAAATTAAGAGGCTGATTTCAAAGCATTTTGAAAATGACACGCTTCCTGCTGCCAGTTGGTGGCGCTATAACTTTGACTCATAATAGTCACATTTATGGAATCGGCATCATACAACGAACAATCTGGTGAAGTTTCATCAGAATCAGGCAATGTGTGCAACAGTTATTAGACACTTCCTGTTTCTCATTTCTCGCCATAACTTTGTCGCCTTGCCACGGCCAAACCGTTCGAGATATCAAAAATCCCCTCGCAATTTAGCGTCCCCAATGTCTTGAGATCATGCTGACCGAGTTTGGTGACAATCCTATCGAAACCCTGGGAGGAGTACGTTAAATTCCAGAGCATGCGCTTTTTACACAGCCCTAAATATCTCACTTCCTGTTGCGTGGAGAAAATGACATAGAGTACAAAAGTTGTTCAGCTCAATGAGTTCTATATGTGTACCGAGTTTCATATGTGTACGTTCAAGTATGTGTGCTATATGGCCCTCAAAATTCCAGGGGGCGCTGTAGAGTCCCCTTGCCACGCCCCGGTACCAGCCTCTGTGGCGTCCTGATGGCCGCAGATTCCGACGTCTGTGCAAATTTTCAAGAGTTTTTGAGTATGTTAAGACCCCCTTAAGTGCCCGGAAGGTTAACAAAAAAAAAAAAAATAAATAAAAATTAAAGCTGCAAGCAGCGATGAACGGGCCCTCGCACACGGGTTCACCGCCGACCGGTGGCTTTAGGAACACAGCAAATGGTGGGTAGTATGCTTTTAATACAGTAAAAATATGAGAAATATGTCAAAGTCACTTAAATGTGCCAAATTTCCTGCTGCCAGCTGGTGGCGCTATGCCTATAACTGATTATTGGCATGTAGATGTGTTCAGGCCACCACTTTCATCAAACATATGAAGTTTGGTGCAGATTGACCTTAGTATGTTTGAGTTAGTGAAATATATGATATATCCTGCTGCCAACAGGTGGCGCTATGATAATATCTGAATATTGGCCTTTAGGTGTCTTCAGGCCAGGACTCTTACCAAACATGTGAAGTTTGAGGCAGATCGGACATTTTATGGCTGAGTTATAACAACTTTTATGTCCATGGCGAAACATCAAACTTTGTCAGGCCGCCACGGACACGCCCTTTAACGAAAACTCAAGATCTTCACAATTTAACATCTCTAAGGCCTCGAGATCAGACTGACCAAATATAATGTTGATATCATTAAATCTCTAGGAGGAGTTTGGTACAAGTCATTTCCTATTGCCAACAGATGGCGCTGTGATTATAATAGAATATAGGCCTTCAGATTGGTTCAGGCCAGGACTCTTATCGAACATGTGAAGTTTGAGGCAAATCGGACATTTTATGGCTGAGTTATAACAAGTTTTATATCCATGGCGAGACCACGAAATTTGCCAGGTCGCCACGGACACACCCTTCAACGAAAACTCAAGATCTTCGCAATTTAACATCATTAAGGCCTTTATATTAGACTGACAGATTTTGGTGTTGATCTGATTAAATCTTTTGGAGGAGTTTGTTGCAGAGTACAGCATGACACTTCCTGGTGCCAGCAGGTGGCGCTATGAGTAAAACTGAATATGGGCATGTAGATGTCATCAGGTCAGGAGTGTTATCACACATGTGAAGTTTGGGGCAGATCGGGCATTTTATGCCTGAGTTATAGCAACTTCCTTTTTCATGGCGAAGCATCGAAATTTGCCAGGCCGCCACGGACACGCCCTCCGATGAAAACTCTAGATCTTCGCAATTTAACGTCACAAAGGGCTTTAGATTAGACTCACCAAATTTGCCGTTGATCCGAATAAATCTCTAGGAGGAGTTCGTTCAAGTATGACGCCTGAAAATGGCAAAAATTACACAAATTTTGCTAAGAAAATTAAAAATAACCGACTTCCTGTTGGGTGTCAAATTTTGCTCCAAGAGGCTTTTTTGTAGGTATTGGTGAGCTAGATGTGTGTACCGATTTTCGTGCATGTACGTGAATCACAACTGAAAGCGCACACCGCGGAACGTGTAAAGGTGGCGCTATCGAGCCATTTTGCCACACCCACTTCTGCAACCCATATCAGACGTAAATTTTCGCCAGGTCTGATGTGTGTGCGAAGTTTCATGAGTTTTCGGGTATGTCTAAGCCCTCAAAAATGCGATTCATTTTGGAGAAGAATAATAATAATAATAATTAAAGCTGCAAGCAGCGATGAACGGGCCCTCGCACACGGGCTCACCGCCGACCGGTGGCTTTAGGAACACAGCAAATGGTGGGTAGTATGCTTTTAATACAGTAAAAATAGGAGAAATATGTCAAAGTCACTTAAATATGCCAAATTTCCTGCTGCCAGCTGGTGGCGCTATGCCTATAACTGATTATTGGCATGTAGATGTGTTCAGGCCACCACTTTCATCAAACATATGAAGTTTGGTGCAGATTGACCTTGGTATGTTTGAGTTAGTGAAAGATATGATATATCTTGCTGCCAACAGGTGGCGCTATGATAATATCTGAATATTGGCCTTTAGGTGTCTTCAGGCCAGGACTCTTACCAAACCTGTGAAGTTTGAGGCAGATCGGACATTTTATGGCTGAGTTATAACAACTTCTATGTCCATGGCGAAACATCAAACTTTGTCACGCCGCCACAGACACGCCCTTTAACGAAAACTCAAGATCTTCGCAATTTAACATCTCTAAGGCCTCTAGATCAGACTGACCAAATATAATGTTGATATCATTAAATCTCTAGGAGGAGTTTGATACAAGTCATTTCCTGTTGCCAACAGGTGGCGCTGTGATTATAATAGAATATTGGCCTTCAGATGTGTTCAGGCCAGGACTCTTATCTAATATGTGAAGTTTGAGGCAAATCGGACATTTTATGGCTGAGTTATAACAAGTTTTATATTCATGGCGAGACCTCGAAATTTGTCAGACCGCCACGGACACGCCCTTTACCGAAAACTCAAGATCTTTACAATTTAACATCGCTAAGGCCTTTATATTAGACTGACCGATTTTGGAGTTGATCTGCATAAATCTCTAGGAGGAGTTGGTTGTAGAGTACAGCATGACACTTCCTGTTGCCTGCAGGTGGCGCTATGACTATAACTGAATATGGGCATGTAGATGTCTTCAGGTCAGGAGTGTTATCACACATGTGAAGTTTGGGACAGATCGGACATTTTATGCCTAAGTTATAGCAACTTCCTTTTTCATGGCGAAACATCGAAATTTGTGAGGCCGCCACGGACACGCCCTCCGATGAAAACTCTAGATCTTCACAATTTAATGTCACAAAGGGCTTTAGATTAGACTCACCAAATTTGGTGTAGATCGGAATAAATCTCTAGGAGGAGTTCGTTCAAGTATGACACCTGAAAATGGCAAAAATTACACAAATTTTGCTGAGAAAATTAATAATAACCGACTTCCTGTTGGGTTTCGGATTTTATCTCAAGAGGCTTTTTTGTAGGTATTGGTGTGTTACATGTGTGTACCGATTTTTGTGCATGTACGATAATCACAGCTGAATGCGCACACCGCGGAACGTGTAAAGGTGGCGCTATTGAGCCATTTTGCCACACCCACTTCTGCAACCCATATCAGACGTCCATTTTCGCCAGGTCTGATGTGTGTGCAAAGTTTCGTTAGTTTTCGGGTATGTTTAGGCCCTCAAAAATGCGATTCATTCCGGATAAGAATAATAATAATAATTAAAGCTGCAAGCAGCGATGAACGGGCCCTCGCACACGGGCTCACCGCCGACAGGTGGCTTTTTGAACACAGCTAATGGTGGGCAGTATGCTTTTAATCCAGTAAAAATAGGAAAAATTATGTCAAAGTCACTTAAATGTGCCAAATTTCCTGCTGCCAGCTGGTGGCGCTATGCCTATAACTGATTATTGGCATGTAGATGTGTTCAGGTTGGCACTTTCATCAAACATATGAAGTTTGGTGCAGATTGACCTTGGTATGTTTGAGTTAGTGAAAGATATGATATATCCTGCTGCCAACAGGTGGCGCTATGATAATATCTGAATATTGGCCTTTAGGTATCTTCAGGCCAGGACTCTTACCAAACCTGTGAAGTTTGAGGCAGATCGGACATTTTATGGCTGAGTTATAACAACTTTTATGTACATGGCGAAACATCAAACTTTGTCACGCCGCCACAGACACGCCCTTTAACGAAAACTCAAGATCTTCGCAATTTAACATCTCTAAGGCCTCTAGATCAGACTGAGCAAATATAAAGTTGATATCATTAAATCTCTAGGAGGAGTTTGCTACAAGTCATTTCCTGTTGCCAACAGGTGGCGCTGTGATTATAATAGAATATTGGCCTTCAGATTTGTTCAGGCCAGGACTCTTATCGAACATGTGAAGTTTGAGGCAAATCGGACATTTTATGGCTGAGTTATAACAAGTTTTATATCCATGGCGAGACCTCGAAATTTGTCAGGCCGCCACGGACACGCCCTTTACCAAAAACTCAAGATCTTCACAATTTAACATCACTAAGGCCTTTATATTAGACTGACCGATTTTGGTGTTGATCTGTATAAATCTCTAGGAGGAGTTGGTTGCAGAGTACAGCATGACACTTCCTGTTGCCAGCAGGTGGCGCTATGACTATAACTGAATATGGATATGTAGATGTCATCAGGTCAGGAGTGTTATCACACATGTGAAGTTTGGGACAGATCGGACATTTTATGCCTAAGTTATAGCAACTTCCTTTTTCATGGCGAAACATCGAAATTTGCGAGGCCGCCACGGACACGCCCTTCGATGAAAACTCTAGATCTTCACAATTTAACGTCACAAAGGGCTTTAGATTAGACTCACCAAATTTGCTGTTGATCGGAGTAAATCTCTAGGAGGAGTTTGTTCAAGTACCACGCCTGAAAATGGCAAAAATGACACAAATTTTGCTAAGAAAATTAATAATAACCGACTTCCTGTTGGGTTTCGGATTTTGTCCCAGGAGGCTTTTTTGTAGGTATTGGTGAGCTACATGTGTGTACCGATTTTCATGCATGTACGTGAATCATAGCTGAAAGCGCACACCGCGGAACGTGTAAAGGTGGCGCTATCGAGCCGTTTTGCCACACCCATCTCTGAAACCCATATCAGACATCCATTTTCGCCAGGTTTGATGTGTGTGCAAAGTTTCATGAGTT
This sequence comes from Garra rufa, assembly GCF_049309525.1. Classification (NCBI taxonomy): domain Eukaryota; kingdom Metazoa; phylum Chordata; class Actinopteri; order Cypriniformes; family Cyprinidae; genus Garra; species Garra rufa. Next base: position 10,318,513 of record NC_133361.1, read on the forward strand.
TTCGGGTATGTTTAGGCCCTCAAAAATGCGATTCATTCCGGAGAAGAAGAATAATAATAATAATAATAAACGAAGCAGATCCAATAGGGTCCTCACACCATCGGTGCTCGGGCCCTAATTAAAGCTGCAAGCAGCGATGAACGGGCCCTCGCACACGGGCTCACCGCCGACCGGTGGCTTTAGGAACACAGCAAATGGTGGGTAGTATGCTTTTAATACAGTAAAAATATGAGAAATATGTCAAAGTCACTTAAATGTGCCAAATTTCCTGCTGCCAGCTGGTGGCGCTATGCCTATAACTGATTATTGGCATGTAGATGTGTTCAGGCCACCACTTTCATCAAACATATGAAGTTTGGTGCAGATTGACCTTGGTATGTTTGAGTTAGTGAAATATATGATATATCCTGCTGCCAACAGGTGGCGCTATGATAATATCTGAATATTGGCCTTTAGGTGTCTTCAGGCCAGGACTCTTACCAAACATGTGAAGTTTGAGGCAGATCGGACATTTTATGGCTGAGTTATAACAACTTCTATGTCCATGGCGAAACATCAAACTTTGTCACGCCGCCACGGACAAGCCCTTTAACGAAAACTCAAGATCTTCGCAATTTAACATCTCTAAGGCCTCTAGATCAGACTGACCAAATATAATGTTGATATCATTAAATCTCTAGGAGGAGTTTGATACAAGTCATTTCCTGTTGCCAACAGGTGGCGCTGTGATTATAATAGAATATTGGCCTTCAGATGTGTCCAGGCCAGGACTCTTATCGAATATGTGAAGTTTGAGGCAAATCGGACATTTTATGGCTGAGTTATAACAAGTTTTATATCCATGGCGAGACCTCAAAATTTGTCAGGCCGCCACGGACACGCCCTTTACCGAAAACTCAAGATCTTCACAATTTAACATCACTAAGGCCTTTATATTAGACTGACCGATTTTGGTGTTGATCTGTATAAATCTCTAGGAGGAGTTGGTTGTAGAGTACAGCATGACACTTCCTGTTGCCAGCAGGTGGCGCTATGACTATAACTGAATATGGATATGTAGATGTCATCAGGTCAGGAGTGTTATCACACATGTGAAGTTTGGGACAGATCGGACATTTTATGTCTCAGTTATAGCAACTTCCTTTTTCATGGCGAAACATCGAAATTTGCGAGGCCGCCACGGACACGCCCTCCGATGAAAACTCTAGATCTTCACAATTTAACGTCACAAAGGGCTTTAGATTAGACTCACCAAATTTGCTGTTGATCGGAGTAAATCTCTAGGAGGAGTTCGTTCAAGTACGACGCCTGAAAATGGCAAAAATGACACAAATTTTGCTAAGAAAATTAATAATAACCGACTTCCTGTTGGGTTTCGGATTTTGTCCCAGGAGGCTTTTTTGTAGGTATTGGTGAGTTACATGTGTGTACCGATTTTCATGCATGTACGTGAATCATAGCTGAAAGCGCACACCGCGGAACGTGTAAAGGTGGCGCTATCGAGCCGTTTTGCCACACCCATCTCTGAAACCCATATCAGACATCCATTTTCGCCAGGTTTGATGTGTGTGCAAAGTTTCATGAGTTTTCGGGTATGTTTAGGCCCTCAAAAATGCGATTCATTCCGGAGAAGAAGAATAATAATAATAATTAAAGCTGCAAGCAGCGATGAACGGGCCCTCACACACGGGCTCACCGCCGACCCGTGGCTTTAGGAACACAGCAAATGGTGGGTAGTATGCTTTTAATACAGTAAAAATAGGAGAAATATGTCAAAGTCACTTAAATGTGCCAAATTTACTGCTGCCAGCTGGTGGCGCTATGCCTATAACTGATTATTGGCATGTAGATGTGTTCAGGCCAGTACTATTATCAAACATATGAAGTTTGGTGCAGATTGACCTTGGTATGTTTGAGTTAGTGAAAGATATGATATATCCTGCTGCCAACAGGTGGCGCTATGATAATATCTGAATATTGACCTTTAGGTGTCTTTAGGCCAGGACTCTTACCAAACCTGTGAAGTTTGAGGCAGATCGGACATTTTATGGCTGAGTTATAACAACTTTTATGTCCATGGCGAAACATCAAACTTTGGCAGGCCGCCATGGACACGCCCTTTAACGAAAACTCAAGATCTTCACAATTTAACATCTCTAAGGCCTCGAGATCAGACTGACGAAATATAATGTTGATATCATTAAATCTCTAGGAGGAGTTTGGTACAAGTCATTTCCTGTTGCCAACAGGTGGCGCTGTGATTATAATAGAATATAGGCCTTCAGATTGGTTCAGGCCAGGACTCTTATCGAACATGTGAAGTTTGAGGCAAATCGGACATTTTATGGCTGAGTTATAACAAGATTTATATCCATGGCGAGACCACGAAATTTGCCAGGCCGCCACGGACACGCCCTTCAACGAAAACTCAAGATCTTCGCAATTTCACATCGCTAAAGCCTTTTTATTAGACTGACCGATTTTGGTGTTGATCTGATTAAATCTCCAGGAGGAATTTGTTGCAGAGTACAGCATGACACTTCCTGGTGCCTGCAGGTGGCGCTATGAGTAAAACTGAATATGGGCATGTAGATGTCTTCAGGTCAGGAGTGTTATCACACATGTGAAGTTTGGGGCAGATCGGGCATTTTATGCCTGAGTTATAGCAACTTCCTTTTTCATGGCGAAACATCGAAATTTGCGAGGCCGCCACGGACACGCCCTCTGATGAAAACTCTAGATCTTCGCAATTTAACGTCACAAAGGGCTTTAGATTAGACTCACCAAATTTGGTGTTGATCCGAATAAATCTCTAGGAGGAGTTCGTTCAAGTATGACGCCTGAAAATGGCAAAAATGACACAAATTTTGCTAAGAAAATTAATAATAACCGACTTCCTGTTGGGTTTCGGATTTTGTCCCAGGAGGCTTTTTTGTAGGTATTGGTGAGTTACATGTGTGTACCGATTTGCGTGCATGTACGTGAATCACAGCTGAATGCGCACACCGCGGAACGTGTAAAGGTGGCGCTATTGAGCCATTTTGCCACACCCACTTCTGCAACCCATATCAGACGTCCATTTTCGCCAGGTTTGATGTGTGTGCAAAGTTTCATGAGTTTTCGGGTATGTTTAGGCCCTCAAAAATGCGATTCATTCCAGAGAAGAAGAATAATAATTAAAGCTGCAAGCAGCGATGAACGGGCCCTCGCACACGGGCTCACCGCCGACCGGTGGCTTTAGGAACACAGCAAATGGTGGGTAGTATGCTTTTAATACAGTAAAAATAGGAGAAATATGTCAAAGTCACTTAAATGTGCCAAATTTCCTGCTGCCAGCTGGTGGCGCTATGCCTATAACTGATTATTGGCATGTAGATGTGTTCAGGCCACCACTTTCATCAAACATATGAAGTTTGGTGCAGATTGACCTTGGTATGTTTGAGTTAGTGAAAGATATGATATATCCTGCTGCCAACAGGTGGCGCTATGATAATATCTGAATATTGGCCTTTAGGTGTCTTCAGGCCAGGACTCTTACCAAACTTGTGAAGTTTGAGGCAGATCGGACATTTTATGCCTGAGTTATAACAACTTCTATGTCCATGGCGAAACATCAAACTTTGTCACGCCGCCACGGACACGCCCTTTAACGAAAACTCAAGATCTTTGCAATTTAACATCTCTAAGGCCTCTAGATCAGACTGACCAAATATAATGTTGATATCATTAAATCTCTAGGAGGAGTTTGATACAAGTCATTTCCTGTTGCCAACAGGTGGCGCTGTGATTATAATAGAATATTGGCCTTCAGATGTGTTCAGGCCAGGACTCTTATCGAATATGTGAAGTTTGAGGCAAATCGGACATTTTATGGCTGAGTTATAACAAGTTTTATATCCATGGCGAGACCTCGAAATTTGTCAGGCCGCCACGGACACGCCCTTTACCGAAAACTCAAGATCTTCACAATTTAACATCACTAAGGCCTTTATATTAGACTGACCTATTTTGGTGTTGATCTGTATAAATCTCTAGGAGGAGTTGGTTGTAGAGTACAGCGTGACACTTCCTCTTGCCAGCAGGTGGCGCTATGACTATAACTGAATATGGATATGTAGATGTCATCAGGTCAGGAGTGTTATCACACATGTGAAGTTTGGGACAGATCGGACATTTTATGCCTAAGTTATAGCAACTTCCTTTTTCATGGCGAAACATCGAAATTTGCGAGGCCGCCACGGACACGCCCTTCGATGAAAACTCTAGATCTTCACAATTTAACGTCACAAAGGGCTTTAGATTAGACTCACCAAATTTGCTGTTGATCGGAGTAAATCTCTAGGAGGAGTTCGTTCAAGTACCACGCCTGAAAATGGCAAAAATGACACAAATTTTGCTAAAAAAATTAATAATAACCGACTTCCTGTTGGGTTTCGGATTTTGTCCCAGGAGGCTTTTTTGTAGGTATTGGTGAGCTACATGTGTGTACCGATTTTCATGCATGTACGTGAATCACAGCTGAAAGCGCACACCGCGGAACGTGTAAAGGTGGCGCTATCGAGCCGTTTTGCCACACCCATCTCTGAAACCCATATCAGACGTCCATTTTCGCCAGGTTTGATGTGTGTGCAAAGTTTCATGAGTTTTCGGGTATGTTTAGGCCCTCAAAAATGCGATTCATTCCGGAGAAGAAGAATAATAATAATAATTAAAGCTGCAAGCAGCGATGGTAGGGCCCTCGCACTCGGGCTCACCGCTGATCGGTGGCGAATGGTGGGCACTATGCTATTAGCACAGTAAATGTAGGAGGAATATGTCAAAGTCATTGATATGTGCCAATCTTCCTGCTGCCAGCTGGTGGCGCTATGCCTATAACTGAATATTGGCATGCAGATGTCTTCAGGCCAGCGCTTTTATCAAACATATGAAGTTTGGTGAAGATTGAACATGGCATGCTTGAGTGTAATTCATGACATATCCTGCTGCCAACAGGTGGTGCTATTACGAAATATTGGCTTTTAGATGTCTTCAGGCCAGGACTATTGGCAAACATGTCAAGTTTGGTGCAAATTGTACATTGCATGTTTAAGTTAGTGTAAAACAAGTAATTTGCTGTTGCCAGCTGGTGGCGCTATGACTATAACTGAATATTGGCATGTATATGTATTCAGGACAGGACTCTTATCAAACATATTAAGTTTGGGGCTGATTGGACATTGCATGCCTGAGTTACAGTAACTTCCTGTTTCATTGCATTAAGAGTATGCTTTAGCACTTAGCTAAATGTTGCTAACATGTTTCTAGCATGTTGCTACCCTATTTAACACTTGTTGATATTTTTAAAATGTTGCTGGGCATCCACATCGGTATTAAACATGTGACTTCCTGTTGCCAGCAGGTGGCACTATGACTATAACTGAATATAGGCATGGGCTTGTGTTCAGACTAGGACTCTTATCAAACATATTAAGCTTGGGTCAAATTGGACATTGTATGCATGAGTTACACTTATTTTTCTTTGTATTAATATCATGCTTTAGCTCTTAGCTAAGTGGTGTTATCATGTTTTAACATGATTCTAGCATGATGCTAGCCTATTTAAAACTTGCTAACGCTTTTTAATATGTTGCTAGGAGTCCGTAACACCATTAAACGTCACTTCCTGTTGTCAGCAGGTGGCGCTGTGACTATAACTGAATATGGGCATGTATATATCTTCAGGCCAGGAGTCTTATCAAACATGTGAAGTTTAGGGCTGATTGGACATTGCATGCCTGAGTTACAGTAACTTCCTGTTTTATATCTTTAACAACATGCTTTAGCACTAAGTAAGTGTTGCTAGCATGTTTGAGTACGTTTTAAACTAGTTTAGCACTCAATGGCTTTTTTAGTGTGTTGCTAATAGTGTGTCACAGTGTTAAACATGTCACTTCCTGTTGACAGTAGGTGGCGCTATGACTATAACTGAATATTGACATGTAGATATCTTCAGGTCAGGACTGTTATCAAACATGTGAAGTTTGGGGCTGATTGGACATTGCATGCCTGAGTTACAGTAACTTCCTGTTTCATTGCATTAAGAGTATGCTTTAGCACTTAGCTAAATGTTGCTAACATGTTATAGCATGTTTCTAGCATGTTGCTACCCTATTTAACACTTGTTGATATTTTTTAAATTTTGGTAGGCATCCACAAGAGTATTGAACATGTGGCTTCCTGTTACCAGCTGGTGGCGCTATGACTATAACTGAATACGGGCATGGGCGTGTGTTCAGGCCAGGCCTCTTATCAAACATGTGAAGTTTGGGGCTGATTGGACATTGTATGCCTGAGTTAGAGTAACTTCCTGTTTCATTGTATTATTAGCATGCTTTAGCATATTAGCTAAGTGTTGCTAGCATGCTTTACTATGTTTGTAACATGTTGAATATTAAGTTTGGGTCAGATTTGACATTATATGCATGAGTTACAGCAATTTCCTTTTGTATTTGTATTATTAGCATGCTTTAGCATATTAGCTAAGTGTTGCTAGCATGTTTTAACATGTTTCTAGCATGTTGCTAGCCTATTTAAGACTTGTTAAGGCTTTTCAATATGTTGCTAAGAGTCCGTAACAGTGTTAAACATGTCACTTCCTGTTGTCAGCAGGTGGCGCTATGACTGTAACTGAATATGGGCACTGACGTGTGTTCAGGACCGGACTGTTATCAAACGTGAAGTTTGAGGCAGATCGGACATTGTATGCCTGAGTTATAGCAACTTCCTTTTTCATGGCGAAACATCAAAGTTTGTCCGGCCGCCACGGACACGCCCTTTGACGAAAACTCTAAAGCTTCGCAATTTAACATCGCAAAGGCCTTATGAAGACACTCAGCAAATTTGAAAATGATCGGATAAAAACTGTAGGAGGAGTTCGTTAAAGTACGAGGCATGAAAATGGCAAAAACTGCACAAAAATCGTACAGGAAATTCAATATAACAGACTTCCTGTTGGGTTTCGGATGTTGCACCAGGAGACTTTTTTGTAGGTATTGGTGTGTTACATGTGTGTACCGAGTTTCGTACATATATGTGAAACGTAGCTCGAGGCGCACTCCGTTGAAATTTTATAGGTGGCGCTATCGAGCCATTTTGGCACACCCACTTCTGAAAACCATATCAGATGTAAATTTTCGCCAGGTCTGATGCGTGTGCAAAGTTTCGTGAGTTTTCGGGCATGTTTAGGCCCTCAAAAAGACTTTTCATTTTGGAGAAGAAGAAGAATAATAATAAACGGAGCAATTCCAATAGGGTCCTCGCACTGTAGTGCTCGGGCCCTAATAATAAACGGAGCAGATTCAATAGGGTCCTCACACCATCGGTGCTCGGGCCCTAATAATAAGAAACGGAGCAGATCCAATAGGGTCCTCACACCATCGGTGCTCGGGCCCTAATAATAATAAACGGAGCAGATTCAATAGGGTCCTCACACCATCGGTGCTCGGGCCCTAATAATTAAAGCTGCAAGCAGCGATGACCGGGCCCTCGCCATATGCGCAGTCACCATCCCGATAGCATCAGGAAAACGGTGCCCAGTTGGCACATGCATTCACAGTAACCCTCTGCCAGTTTGGATTTAAAGTTTACAGAATTGAAAGGGTTAATTAAAATCAACACACAGACACATACACACAATATTTAAAATTTTGCCATCCAGTTTAATTTGTTAACATTAACTATATTAGTTAACATGAACAATAATTAAATAGCATTTATTAATGTTAATTAATATTAAGCTAAAAAAAGTATTCATATATTATTAAAAGGTACATTGGTACATTTATTTATATTTGTTAAAAATATTTGTGGGTTCATGTATTAATAATACATAATAAGGGTATTCTTAAGGCATTATAATGAATGCATAATAAATTATAAAAAACCTTATAATATGTTGTATCATCTCATGAGCATTCATAAGAACAGTTTCAATGTATTAGAATTTTTACTTTTTTTATTATAGCTTTTATGAGTATGATTACCTCTTCATAGTTATAATGTATAAGTCTCATATTTTGCCATCTTACTGATGTCACTTTACTTAAATCATACAAAGACCACTTATAAGTAATAATAATAATAATTCTCAAATAGCCATTAGATCAGGTATCAGATCAGATGAATGTATAATATGATCAGTTTAATTATTTTGATGGTACCCGTTAGACAGCTTTTTATAAGTAACTCTGCAACTGCATGTCAGCTAGCAGTAATTATTATTTGTTGTGGTAAATATATGCTAACACTGTATTTAGACAGTTCCCCAAAAGACAAACTGATTATAAGTAACTTTGCAAGAACATGAACCTTCTACTTAGCCTAACATTAAACTAAGTCTACACTGTAAGGAGTGTTAGTTGGTGAGAGTTAGTTGTTAATAGTCAATAGAATAGAGTATAATGTAAACAAAATAAATCTAATATGATATAGTCCATTACAAATGAAGTAGGTTTAAAATGGTGTCTACTGTGTGTTATAAATAATCATAATCTTAAAAGTTATAACCTCTAATATTTAAGTATTATAATGTATGATAATTGTTGTTATGAATATTCATTGAATGATATAATATATTATACGTTTTTTTATAATGCATTATGCATTCATTATAATGCATTAGAAATACCCTTATAATAGGGGCTTCATAGAAAGTGTTACCAAATCAGTGAGAGACAAACAAAACATTTCATAATTTTTCATTAAAAAATAACTAATTTTTTTATGCTTTTTAGTGTTTATTTTAAAATTATGTAAAAGTATTCTGACAGTACAGTACAGTACATAACAACTCCAAATAAATCTATGCATTTGTTTCCTTGTTGCACATTGAGAATGAACAGAATAGGATTAGAGGTAAAAAATATTCCTTATCATACGAGGACCTCTGGTGTTCATCCCTTGTATTACAGTCTTCATTTCTCCCTCTCTCACTTCTGGATACTTTTAATGTTTTTGGGGCCTCTGAGCATGATACAATTTTGATACCAAGCGTATTTTCTAGGAATGATTTGTTCTTCATATATACAAAGTTTTGAAGAGTTGGTATTAGGCACTTTAAAGATATATGAAAATGAATGCTACTTTTTTTTTACTGTGACTTTAAAAAATCACCACATCAACACCATTCAAGATATCCCAAATCCGCTCACAATTTAGCATTTTGAGTATATTCTTATCATGTTGACAAAGTTTGGTGTGAACTTCTTATTTCTGCTTTGTTTAGTATGATTTTATTTACAGCCTGATTTTTCCAAAAATCCACATTCAAATAAAAATAGCCAACTTCCTGTTTATTATAGCTAATGAGTGTTAATTAGAAAGTTGTCCGGCTTGATGAGACCAATATATGTACCGAGTTTGGTGACTGTTGGCAAAACTAAACCCCCAACTTTGGTCAAAAGGTGGCGCTATAGAGTGCCTCCTCCACGCCCATTTATGGGCTTTTATCAGTGTCTAAATATCATTAATACAGATGTGTGTGTTGAGTTTCATGAAATTCTAAGTATTTTAAGTGGCTCGAAAACACAAAAAACTAAAGTTAAAGTTTGACACGTTGCCATGGCAACATGATAAAAGTTATCGATAATGCCCTTCACGGATTGTCATCGGCCGTGTTTCGACATTATTGGGATGAAGTTTGAAGCAAATTGACAAAAATTAAGAGGCTGATTTAAAAGCATTTAGAAAACGTTGCGCTTTCTGCTGCCAGTTGGTGGCGCTATAACTTTGACTCATAATAGTCACATCTCTGTGATTGGCTTCATACGATGAACAAACTGCTGAAGTTTGGTCAAAATCAGACAACGTGTGTCAAAGTTATTAGACACTTCCTGTTTCTCATTTCTCGCCATAACTTTGTCGCCCCGCCACGGCCAAACCGTTCGAGATATCCAAAATCCCCTGGCAATTTTGCGTCCCCAATGTCTTGAGGTCATGCTGACCGAGTTTGGTGGCCATCAGTGGAAAGGCTTAGGAGGAGTATTTCAAATTCCATTGCATGCGCTTTTTAGACATCCCTGAATAGCTGACTTCCTGTTAGGCGAAGCACTGACTTTGAGCATGAACGCTGTTCAGACCGATGAGGTCTATATGTGTATGAATTTTGACAATTGTAGGTCATCCGGTGTGTGCTCCAGAGTCCCTGAAAAGTCGCAATTTTTAACGTGATGCCACGCCCCCCCCCAGGTGACCCCCCCCATGTCAAAGTTTGTCCGGCCCTGATGGCCGCAGGTTCCAATGTGTGTGCAAAGTTTCAAGAGTTTTCGTGTATGTTAAGGGCCCCGAAATGACCCAAAACATTGATGAAATAATAATAATAATAATAATAATAATAATAATAATAATAATAATAATCCTTAGAAAAACAATAGGGCCTTCGCCCTTTTGGGCTCGGGCCCTAATAAACCGAGCAATTCCAATAGGGTCCTCGCACTGTAGTGCTCGGGCCCTAATTAAAGCTGAGAGCAGCGATGAACGGGCCCTCGCACCCGGGCTCACCGCCGTTCGGTGGCTTCAGGAAATCAGCAAACGGTGGGCAGTATGCTTTTAATACAGTAAATATAGAAAAAATCTGTCATAAGTCATTTAAATGTGCCAAACTTGCTGCTGAAAGATGGTGGCGCTATGCCTGTAACTAATTATTGGCATGTAGATGTGTTCAGGCCATCACTATTATCTAATATATATATATATATATATATATATATATAAAACTCATCTTAAAATTTTATAATTTTCAGATGTTTTGAACAGATAACAGCAAAGCTTGTTTTGTTGTCCAAGTTTGTCTTGAAATTGTTAATTTAAATTTTATATTCAATAAATAACACTATGAAAATAAATGTCTATCAATGAAGATAAATCGCTAATGCTAAAAGTTTAATTTTTCTTAATCTTTTGCTATGTGACTGAATAGGACAAGTTCATGGTATAGTTCAGTAAAAAAATAAAAAAACAACAACTGCAAAATACAAACAATGAAAGACTTAGTGACCCTTTATATTTTCTCAAAATATCAGACTCTCAAAGATCAGACATATTTATTTCGATTACACTATATATATATATATATATGTGTGTGTGTGCATTTCTCAAAGATGGTCATTAAGCAAGATAGCTTAATTTCACTTTCTACCCCTCTCTCCCTCTCTGCCTCTCACCCCTCCCCCCTGCAATAATGAGCTTCTCTGTGCCTGACTGAACGCACACACATACTGTAGAGACATTCACCAGAGTGACAGCAGGTTTCTGAGTTCTTTTTTAAATTTTCTTTAATTCATAGAAGCTTGTATACATTTTTTATTTGCAGCACTTGCTCAGAATGATTAGATCTCTGTGTGAAAAAAGTTTTAAAGAGTTTGGATGCTGCACTTTAAAGATATAAAAATATTTTTTACTATATCTTTAAAAAATCACCACGTCCACACAGTTCAAGATATCCAAAATCCGCTCGCAATTTAACATCTTCAGAATATTCTCTTCATGTTAAAAAAGTTTGGTGTGAACAGCTGGTTGTTCTTAGAAGTAGTGTGCATTTGTTTACAGCCTGATTTTTCCAAAAATCCACATTCAAATCAAAATAGCCGGCTTCCTGTTGGTCTTAGCTAATGAGTTTAATTTAGAAAGTTGTCCAAATTGATGAGATTAATATATGTAAAGAGTTTGGTGACTGTAGGAAAAACTAACCCCCCAACTTTTGTCAAAAGATGGCGCTATAGAGTGCCTGCTCCACGCCCATTTATGACCTTTTGCCAGTGTCTAACTATCATTAATATTGATGTGTGTGTTGAGTTTCATGAAATTCTAAGCATGTTAACTGCCTCGAAAAGACAGGAATCTAATTTTAAAGTTTGACATGTTGCCATGGCAACAGCATTCGATTTATCATCGACCCCTTTACATATTCTTATCGGCCGTGTTTTGACATGATTTTGATGAAGTTTAAAGAAAATCGAGTAAAATTAAGAGGCTGATTTCAAAGCATTTTGAAAATGACACACTTCCTGCTGCCAGTTGGTGGCGCTATAACTTTGACTCATAATAGTCACATTTATGGAATCGGCATCATACAACGAACAAACTGGTGAAGTTTCAGCAGAATCAGGCAATGTGGTCAACAGTTATTAGACACTTCCTGTTTCTCATTTCTCGCCATAACTTTGTCGCCTTGCCACGGCCAAACCGTTCGAGATATCAAAAATCTCCTCGCAATTTAGCGTCCCCAATGTCTTGAGATCATGCTGACCGAGTTTGGTGACAATCCCATGGAATTCCTGGGAGGAGTACGTTAAATTCCAGAGCATGCGCTTTTTAAACAGCCCTAAATATCTCACTTCCTGTCAGGTGGAGCCTATGACATAGAGTACAAAAGTTGTTTGGCTCAGTGAGATCTATATGTGTACCGAGTTTCATATCAATACATGCAAGTATGTGTGCGCAGTACATCAAGTTTTCAAACTGTGTTCCAGGGGGCGCTGTAGAGGCCCTGAACCACGCCCGGGTCCCAGCCTCTGTGGCGTCCTGATGGCCGCAGATTCCGACGTGTGTGCAAATTTTCAAGAGTTTTTGAGTATGTTAAGGCCCCCAAAAGTGCCCGGAAGGTTGAAAAAAAAAAAAAAAAAAAAAAAAAAAAAAAATAACCCTTAGAAGAACAATAGGGCCTTCGGCCTTTTGGGCTCGGGCCCTAATAATAAACGAAGCAGATCCAATAGGGTCCTCACACCATCGGTGCTCGGGCCCTAATAAGAATCCTTAGAAGAACAATAGGGCCTTCGCCCTTTTGGGCTCGGGCCCTAAAAACAAATAAGAATCCTTAGAAGAACAATAGGGCCTTCGCCCTTTTGGGCTCGGGCCCTAATAAGAAACGGAGCAGATCCAATAGGATCCTCACACCATCGGTGCTCGGGCCCTAATAAAATCATCTCAAGTTTAAAGTAACTCCTGCAAGATTAAACTCATATTTTTGAGAAAAACAGTTTAAATAACCTGTTGACAATAAAGTAATGAAATGTCAAGAATAAAGTCATTAGGTTTTTAGAAAAAAAGTCCAAATAAAATACTTTTAATAAACACATGAATGTCAAGTTCATTTAATCTCATTGGGAACCATTACTTAGCTTCTGCAGTACTATAGACCAGAGTCAGGTTTGTGGATCTATCTTATAAAGTGATCAACCAGAGTTTGACAAACTTGCTCTTCTTTCACTTCTCATCACAATTCACATCGGAAATATTTCTTCAATAACAATTAAATATTATGTAATAAATGTGTTAAACAAGTGTTTAATAATCAATCTATTGGGTAGGTTTAGGGAAGAACTTTGCTGTCCCAAAAATGCAGCATCCATTTACGTTTTTTAAATAAATGCTTGTAAATATATTATTGATATTTTCACATATATCACTTGCCCCAAACTACAATCATATGGTTGTACAGATGGTCACTCTGTTTTATTCTATGGATGGATGTGTACATAACCAACAATGACTCTAAAATACCCAGTTATTTGGCAAAAGGATTCAAAATTGGGTAGATCTTACCAAAATCTACATTAACAAGTCTTATTCTCTACTGCTGCAGATTTTTATGTACGCTTACCAACAAGTTGAAATGAACATGACAAGTGTGTTTGTTATTGTTCAGCCCTTATTTTCGTCTGCCAACAGCCAACAGTTGCATTTATAACATTAAAGGTAACCTATTATACCCTTTTTGTAATAGAAATCTCCTCAATATGTATTATTTAGATCAAAATACCCCACAGATAATTTGTTATACATTTTAAATGCCTCTTTCTATGTGGGAGAAAGAATTGTGCTGATTTTGTGTGTTAGTTATTGATTTTTAAAATGAATGAAACAACAGGAGAACATCCCACAACAAATATAACTTTCAAAATGGATCCTTACAACAATTCATGATGCAAACTTTTCAGATCTCAATGATGTAAGAGAAATCTGGAATGGCATGTTCAGAGTGGGCTGCAGAAATATTTGATAATTATTTATTAATTACTTATGGTTAATGGTAATTGATAAGTTAACTGTTAATTAGCACAATCATAATATCGTATTTTAGTTTTTCAATAATTCCTTATTAGTTATGTAGTAAGTAAGAAACGGTATTCTAAAGTGTTTCCTGAATCTTTAAACAATGGCTTCATATTTACATTGTAATTCCTAGTATTTTACCTTTCAAAGCTTTGACAACATCATCATCAAGCATGACAGGACTGTTCTGGGGAGATGTCATCTACAGAAGACTGTTCTCAGATGTATCCCTTGCTTACATTATCTTCTTGTTCGTTGTCACTCTCCAGTGCAGCCTGTATGTTACATCTGACACAAGGTTAGAAGAGGCTCAAAAACCAATTACAATATGTTAGTGATGTTGTACTTTTAATAAGTGAAGATTAAATCAAATGTCATGTTGATAATTTTGGCCTTATTTCAAATTCACCATTTCAAATGTTTGGGTCTACTGTGATGTAGTGGTTCATGCTACTGTAAGTCTGCACAATTAACCTCTTGCAGAGATTTAAAGACATTAGAAAATCACACAAAAGAGCATGCAAATAACAAATATAAGACCAACTAGCCAATGCTCCCTTCAGCTCCCATAAAAAAAAAAAAAAAAAAAAAAATTATATATATATATATATATATATATATATATACACACACACACACACACACATATATATATACTTTTATATATTTCAGTCTACTGAAGGATGTCTTCTCTCTTAAAAGCATCTCTCTTCATGATTAAGTCTTTATAAATGTCTGCAATTACACACACACACACACACACACACACAAAACACCATTTCATTTCACAGTGTACAGTTGTATTTGATTTGATGGTAACGTTATAGTGCTTATAACTTCATTTATTGATCTACCTATAGTAAGTTTACTCTATTTATGAGTAAAGACAACAGACAATGCTTTTATAAATACTTTAACCAAACAGGAAAAGACAATTTATAGAATAAGCATCAGAAGTTTCTAGACCTAACGTTAATAAGTGTTGCTGTTAACGTCAATAGTCCACGTACTAACACTGAGATATGCACACTGTCCACGTGGAAAAGTAGTTTAGAACTAAAAACCAAAGTGATCTTAAAGCTAGTCGCTAATCGGTAACAATAATAAACTTAACTTACCACCAAGTAGTAGTATTTTTGCTGCCAGTATCATAGTCTGTCCATGTCGGCCACGACTTGTCAGGCACACCTCTATGTAGCCCTCTTCACTTCTGAGTTGTTCGTGGGAGCTGACCTGATAATCTGGTCGTCTGTGTTCTCAAAATGATATCGATGCTGTCCACCTTCACCATGTCCGAGTCAGGGAAATAAAACAAAGCATAGCTAGGAAACGACATGATTTCCGTTGAAATATCGTATCTGTTGCCCGATCAACTTGTGCTCATCTCCCTAAAATAGCAGTCTGTGATTGGACAATTGCGTGCAAATTGTATAGCTTGTTTCTGATTAGCCAAATTGAACTACAAAAAATTGGCTGTGATTGGTCAAACTGAATGCACTGCTACAAATATATATATATATATATAAACTAGGGATGCACGATATTTATCGGACAGATAAATTATCGACCAATTTGGGTAAACATGACGTCATTTTTATTGCACCGATAAATAAATGAAACCCGATCCGATAAAGTACTCTTGCTGGTAAATCAATCAATCAGTCTGGTTTATCTGAGATTCATCTGCTTTCCGAGTGCAAGTGACTGCAGCTGTAAACTGCAGTGACTCTCGGCCTTTGTCGCGTTTAATACGTCATCATCTGTGTCGTCATCATCGCCTTCGCAGGTCTGGAAGTTTTTCACGGTGACAATGCTACTGCTATTTGCAACACATGTTTAGCAAGGATTCCGAGAGGAGGTAAAAAGCCGTTAAGTTTTAACAATCTTATATCTCACTTCAGAGGTCGTCATCATGGTGAATCTGTTTTAGGGGCCGTTCACATGTCGCGCCTAAAAACGTGTGGAAAACGCTGAAGCGCCGCCTTCTCTTTCTTTCCAAACCCAAAGTCTTTGCCAAACCGCTCTGTAGTTTGAGCTCCAGTGGCGTCTGCCGTTGCTAAGCAGCCAGGACATGTGCTCTCCATAAAGACACGGTAGTGTTATTAAGGGAAAGGATGAAGCTGATTGGTTGGTTCATGTCACATGACCTGCGTTGCGCTTGCAGAATTCTGAAGAGTTGAGATGTTTTTATCTCTATTCTGATGTTTTATTCCCCGCCTTGTACGATGGCTGCCTGTGGCTGCTGCACACATTCATAATATGATCAATAAGAATGGACTGCATGTAAGCTTTACCACAGACATTTGGACATCTGACTTTACTCCATGATGCACTTTTCATTTTTTCCATGTTGACAAAATGTCAAAGCATTTTATTTTATTTAGAATTGTGGTGCCGTACACAAAAAAATAAAAACATTTTTGAAGAGTCAGGACTGTTTGTTAGACCCAGATATATAATATAAATTTCATTAGTTTATCTTAGATTTTGTATTCTCCTGTGTGCACAAAATTATCATATAAAAATATGAATGTATTGGTTATCGGTATCGGTATCGGCCAAAAGAAGGACTTAATTATCGGTTATTGGTATCTGTTAGACTTTTTCATATCGTGCATCCCTAATATAAACATTATATATATACATATAAGTACTGATGATACAATCATTATTATTATTTCTGTCGCCTGTCCTGAAATATGAGGTGAAAGAGTCAAACACCATTTATGCAGTGCATACACTGTTTTTGAAACGAAAATGTGTGATGGTTGACTTGAAAGACAAAATGTATGTCATAGCTCTGCCAAACAACATTGAAAGGGATTGAAATGATTGCAGTTGCATTAATGAAATACCCGAATTAGTGAATTCCATATGTAACATGTTTCATAAACAATTTTATTTTTATTTTCTTGTGACCATTAATGTTTTTTTTTTTTGTTGTTGTTTTTGCTTTTGATGTGTGTGCACTTAATCTTTTAAGCTGATATGTGCAAGTACTGGTACTGAGTTACAAGTTCAGTTTTAAATGGATTGTTCAAACATAATGCACTACAGAATAATGAAATCCATAATGTTAAACTGAATTGCCATGAGTGAGTATATAATTCACTTAAAGTTTGTGCGAAACACTACTTGAATTTCAAGTGCTTTGTTTTAAAATATATTTTAAGAATGCAATTGCATATTCATGTAATGCATGTATTACTGTTTTTATAAAATATATAAAAATGTTACAAATGTTTATCAAAAAAAACTTTGAAAAGTAGTCTAATGTTCATTACATAAATATATAATATAAATTGCAGTAGGCCTTGCAAGTTACATATACTGCCAACACAATACACATAATATATACATTAAAGGGATGGTTCGGAGTAGAATTGACTTCATTGCTATGCACTCCGAAGCCCATCTAAATACCCCATCCAAAGTTTTTTTTACCTTAGTCGAACATTTATGGAGATATTACAGTTTTTCGAATTGCTTGTTACAGGAGTGAATGGTACATGTGATGTATCTCGTAAATTGCACCACTAAACATGCAAGTTATCTTACCAAACTTGTACAGTTGTGTGAATAGGTTATGTACTCACAAAACGCTGCATCGGAACATTTGTAAGTCCACCATGAGTGTTTTAAAAACACGTTTTACCCGAGAACTACTAGTCTCAGAAACTACAAGTCGATGTCACTTCCCTGGTTTGAAAAAAAGCACGTAAAAGTCCTCCTACTACATCTGTGTGCATGTCAACTTGTAGGAGGACTTTTACATTCTTTTTTCAAACCAGGGAAGTGATGTCGACGTGTCGCCATTTGTAGTTTTTGAGACTAGTAGTTCTCGGATAAAACGTGTTTTTAAAACACTCATGGTGGACTTACAAATGTTCTGATGCAGCGTTTTGTGAGTTGTTTTAGCATAATTTTAAAGTCTAATTAAGCATATATTTACAACCAAAGTATTTTTTGTATATTTTTGTAAATATATTTAATGTGCATTTATTTCTGAGTAATAAGAGTAATTAAGCATGTATTTGTTACAAAAGTACTTCTAGTATACTTTCGATAAATATATTCACAATATCTTTGTGTTTAGCACATTTCTTAAAAGTGTAATTAAGCATATATTTATTATCCAAGTACTTCTAATATACTTTTTAGAAATATATTTACAATACATTTGTGTTTAGCACATTTCTTACAAGTGTAATTAAGCATATATTTATTACCAATATACTTTTATTATACTTATTAGAAATGTATTTGAATTGTACTTCATTTTAGCACATTTATTAAAAGTGTAATAAAGCATATATTTATAACCAAAGTACTTCAACTGTACTTTCTGTAAATATGCTTAAATGCAGTTTAGTATATTTTAATGCACTTCAAATAAGCACGTTGGTAATGCAAATGTATTAAAAACACACTATTTGAATTTCAAATATATTTTAATACATTTAATACTACATCTTTTTCACCTGGGACACAAAACTGAAAATCTGTAAACACAGTGGAATCAAATACATATGAAACTTGCACTATCACCTGGTGCACATTTAGTTTTGAAACTCTTCTGCCATGGTCTTGTCTTTGTCAGCTCTCTCTTCCTGTCAATCAGCTGGACTCACTCTATTCACATGATAATTGTAATCTGATCAATTCGGCACACTGCAGAGATGGTGGAGAAAATAGTGACTCATTAGAATAGTGAATTATAAATTTCAGTGTGTATTTTACTTCAAAGCATGAGCTCTCTTGTATTCTGTGATTGTTTCAGAGCAGACTAAACTGTTTCTCATCATGCTGTAAGAAATATAGACTGAACAATGACTGAAAACTCATTCTGAACGTAATTCTAATGATATTGATCCTCTGTGTGGCTGTTGTTATAGCTATGATATAGACTTACCTGTTCTCAATGAGAACGACTATTAAAACAGTTACTGTCCTTGATGTGAACGAGTCTTAAGACTTAAAGCACACATCCAAGAAAATCTCCATCTTCCTCCTCCATACACAGACTTTGCACAAATGACATCTGTTACGAGCCCCTGCTCTTTCTCTCTAGGTTTTCTTTCCTGAGAGCAGCTGCTAATTGTATGGGGGCAGAGACTATCATAAACACCTGTGGTCTCTGTCTATTTAAGAGCTGCTGGTTGCTGTTATGGTATGGTGCTGGACTGTTGAGACAGGAACACGATATGACAAATGAACAAAGTCTTTAATAAAATCCAAGGAGCCGACTGATCAGGAACATGAAGAACATCCACACACGAAGCGTAAACATAAAGCAAAGACTGACAAATTACTAAACACAAAGACAGACTTATAAAGGGTTTGCTGATTACAAGGACAGGTGATCCAGGTGACACTAACAAAGACTAAACCAAAGTAGACAGATCAACAGGGGAGACAATGGGGAAAACCAAGTACATAAACTGACATATCTATGACAGTGGCACTTCAATGGCGGATTGCCCTGGGCAGAGGCGAATCAAGGTGAGGTGAGAGCCCCAGGCAAAATGAATTATCTAAAAGATTATTTCGTTAATATATCTTGGCTACCTAAATATAAATTTATACAACATACAAAAAGTAGTCAAAACACATAATATAACATAAAATATTTTTTTTTTTTTTTTTTTTAAACAAAGTGCATATTCTTAAACAAAATGTTTATCTAAAATCTTTAAAAAAAATTCTAAGAGCACATAAGTAAACTCAACTTCATTAGGACTACATCTGACACGCTGATCCTACCATTTTCACTGTCAGAAGAATGGCCTGGGCTTTCTCCCTGAGGTGGTGGTGACAGGAACCTAAGCAATGCTCCTGAATGCAGAAATATATGATTAGCATTTTAATTTAATCGTTTTAATTTAATTGACAGTTTATTAACTATTAGTTCATTGTTAAGCCTAGTTCAGACTGCATGATTTTAGCCCCGATTTTGACTCGCCGACAGGTTTTGAGAAATCGCCGACAAATGCCCGAAATCACAGGCAAATCGGTGCTCGTTCACGTGAGTGACAATCACACAGTGTGAACGATCAAAGACGTGATCTGAGAGAATCGCCGACGTGTCCCCGACACCCGTGAGATATTTGGCATGCTAAATATCTGGACCTGTCGGCGATTCAAAATCATGCCGTGTGAAAGGTGATCTGACTGAAAATCACATCGGTGATTACCTACAGCCAATGAGACAGCAACATCCAGGCCAGCGGGAAGTTGGGGGAGGAGTTACGAAGGTATAGACCACAATATCAACAAGAATTATTGTCTGCAAGATGGCGCCGCGGATGGCAGCCTCTGTGCTTAGTTCTCCAGTTGTTTTAGTGTTTTTGTTAATTTTTCCTGTTTTTTGTTTTGCAAACACGATCAGTTTTACCAGGGATGAACTGCTGAACATTCGGCAGAACACACCACATAATATCCTACCGGTTTTTGATTATTCTGACGTTTTGCTGAACATAGTAGTTGGTGGAGCAGCAGCGCTGAGACACTTTCGGACGCGCAGGACGCGCAAGCGGGGGAAGCGCGGCGGCGCGCTCGTGAAGCTTCGTCAGCGTGGATTCAGGCTGTCGCTGCCAGGCATACATCTGTCGAATCTCCGCTCTCTACCAAACAAAACGGACTAACTCCTTCTGCTCTCCAGGACAAATAAGGATTTTTCGCATTCTGCTGCTCTGTGTTTTACGGAAACCTGGCTGAATGCGGCTATACCGGACAGCGCGATTCATCTGCCGGGATATCAGCTGTTCAGAGGAGACCGCGACACAGAATCGACGGGGAAATCGTGCGGCGGCGGGACGTGCTTTTACATCAATGAGAGGTGGTGTACAGATGTAACAGTGTTAAAGAAGATGTGCTGTTCTGATTTAGAAGCACTTTTCATTAACTTTAAGCCGTTCTATTCGCCGCAGGAGTTTTGCTCGTTCATTCTCGTGAGCGTGTACATTCCACCGCAAGCGCACGTGAGCCTGGCATTGCAGAAACTTGCTGATCAGATCACAGTGACAGAACAACATTACCCGGACTCTGTTTTAATCATTCTTGGGGATTTTAATAAAGCAAATCTCTCACGTGAACTGCCAAAATACAGACAGCATGTCACATGTCCAACCAGAGACAGTAATATATTGGACCACTGTTACACCACAATTAAAGGAGCATATCACTCTGTCCAACGGGCAGCTTTGGGACTATCTGATCATTGTCTGGTTCATCTTATACCAACCTACAGGCAAAAACTTAAATCTGCTAAACCTTTAGTTAAGACTGTAAAAAGATGGACCAACGAAACAGAACAGGTCTTACAATCCTGTTTCTATTTGACTGTTTTTGAAGCTGCTGCCACCGATCTGGACGAGCTCACAGAGACTGTTACTTCTTATATCAGTTTCTGTGAGGATTTATGCATTCCTACCAGAACCTATTTAACATACAACAATGACAAGCCATGGTTTACAGAAAAACTCAGACATCTTTGTCAGGCCAAAGAGGATGCCTACAGAAAAGGGGATAGAGTCTTGTACAACCAGACCAGGAACACACTGAATAAAGAGATTAGAGTGGCTAAAAAGACCTATGCAAAAAGGTTAGAAGATCAGTTCACTTCGAATGATCCAAGTTCAGTGTGGAAAGGCCTGAAAATCATCACAAACTACAGGACACCTCCCCCGACCACTGAGGCGACTCAACGACTTGCTGAAGACCTGAATGAGTTTTACTGTAGATTTGAAACCCCCCATACCTGTTTTGACGATCTCTTCACACAACCATTACCACCTCAAGCAAACCCCCCTCTCCCCCCTCCTTCAATTCTTATCAGTGAAAATGAGGTGCGCCAGGTCTTCAGAAAGAACAAAAGAAGAAAGGCACCCGGACCAGATGGTGTGACACCAGCCTGTCTGAAAACCTGCGCTGACGAGCTGGCCCCCATTTTTTTCACAGATCTTTAACAGGTCTCTGGAGCTGTGTGAAATCCCTCACTGCCTAAAACGCTCAACTATTATTCTTGTCCCAAAGAAATCCAAGATAACAGGACTTAACGACTACAGACCTGTGGCGCTAACATCTGTCGTCATGAAGTCGTTTGAAAAACTGGTTCTGGCTTATCTGAAGGACATCACCGGACCCTTACTGGACCCCCTGCAGTTTGCTTACCGAGCAAACAGGTCAGTGGATGATGCAGTGAACATTGGCTTGCACTTCATCCTGCAGCATCTGGACAGACCAGGGACTTATGTGAGGGTCCTGTTTGTGGACTTCAGTTCGGCCTTCAACACCATCATTCCTCCACTCCTCCACACCAAACTAAACCAACTTTCTGTTCCTAGCCCTATCTGTCAATGGATCACCAGCTTTCTGACAGATAGGCAACAGCTGGTGAGACTGGGGAAATTCATATCAAGCAGCCGCACCACCAACACTGGCGCCCCTCAAGGTTGTGTTCTCTCCCCACTGCTCTTCTCCCTCTACACCAACGACTGCACCTCTAAAGACCCCTCTGTCAAGCTCCTGAAGTTTGCAGACGACACCACAGTTATCGGCCTTATTCAGGACGGTGACGAGTCTGCCTACAGACAGGAGGTAAAAGAGCTGGCTGTCTGGTGCAGTCACAACAACCTGGAGCTGAACAAGCTCAAAACTGTAGAGATGATAGTGGACTTCAGGAGGAACCCCCCTGCACTCTCCTCACTCACCATCATGGACAGCACTGTGGCTACAGTGGAGACATTCAAGTTCCTGGGATGTTTCATGTCCCAGGACCTGAAGTGGGACACTCACATTGACTCCATTGTAAAAAAGGCCCAACAAAGGTTGTACTTCCTTCGCCAGCTGAAGAAGTTCAACCTACCACAGGAGTTGCTGAAACAGTTCTACTCAGCCATCATCGAGTCTGTTCTGTGCACATCAATAACTGTCTGGTTTGGCTCAGCTACAAAATCAGACATCAGAAGATTGCAGAGAATAGTTCGGTCTGCTGAGAGGATTATTGGTGCTCCCCTGCCCACCCTTCAAGAACTGTACACATCCAGAGTGAGGAAAAGAGCTCAGAAAATCACTTTGGACCCCTCACATCCAAGTCATCCCCTCTTTGAACTCTTACCATCCGGCCGGCGCTACAGAGCCCCAAAGATCAGGACTACCAGACGCGTGAACAGTTTTTTCCCCCAGGCAATCCACCTTATGAACAGTTAAAATGTTCCTCCCATTGTGCAAAAATGTGTGGAATAATCTGACTTTATCTACTGCTACCACCTCCACCCTAACACATCCCTGTATTCCATCCTATCACCTATAGCACAACTGTACATAAATATTTATTGTCAATTTTTTTTTACCAATTATTATTATTATTTTCTATTTTTATTTTTGGTCTATTTATGCTAACATATGTGTATTTTTTCTTATTCTCTTATTTTTATTGTCTGTGCGTCTCTGTGTACTGGAAGCTAATAACACTGAAACAAATTCCTTGTATGCGCAAGCATACTTGGCAATAAAGCTCTTTTTGATTCTGATTCTGATTCTGAAGAATAGCTTCGGCTTCTTTTCTTTTCGCTGCAAATGAGTTCACATGCTATTTGTATGACAAGCTTCTTGCGGGCTACCATTTTTTTTTTTTTTATAATAATACCAGTCTCATGTGAGAACTTGCACGCCTGACCTCGCGTTGTTTCCATGTCACTTCTTGCGTGTGTTTGGTTGTGAGACGTAGTTTGCGGACCGGGACAAAGTTGTCGGCGATTCTTCCTGTTGTAAAGTCATGCAGTGTGAAACCCCATGTCGCCGATCCATCGTGCATTTTGAACACAGCAGCGACAGAATGCTACCCCAGATAGTCATACAGTGTGAAAACATCTGTGACGCGATTGCTTTGAAAATCGTGAAGTCTGAACTCAGCTTTAGTTGACAACTAATTATGTTAACTCAACTATTTTAATGTAGAAGAGCTAAATAAAAAACAAATATATTTACAGAACAAATGTCAACTAAGTAAATGTAATGAAATTTAGTTAAATTGTTTTGTGAGCTCTCCACTGGCAGGAAAACACAGTACTAAAACTTACCAAGTGATGTTCAGCTCATTAACATTATCACTTATTCTATTGCGGCCTATTAATACCTGCATAAAATACATGCTGCTGCTACAGTAAATGTAACCCTAGCTAGTAAACCTATCAGAAATGAGACAATCTAGAAAATCATTAAACGAAAATAACCTGGAACAACAAAAACATTGGTTTGTCATATAATTATTCTTAAGTCATTAATGATCATTATCTCCATCACTTACCGCTGTCATGTTTCCTCTTTTCCTTCTCTTCTTGTTTTTTTTCCCCCCGCTTTTAGCTGCCAGATGAATAAGTCCTTTTCATTTAAAAAAAATAAGCCTAGTAAAAGGTGCTGCTGTGCCAGTTTGAAAACCGCGGCTGACGCATCACAAAGAAAAAGCAAGCACATCCAGCGTAACGCGAGAGGGAGCCCTATGGGGGGATGCGGATATATTGCTCCATGTTAAATGTATGTTTTTAATAATGACACTTCAGATTGCTCAAACGGTCAGCTGTCGGCTGACCCTCAAAATGCGGGGCCCCAGGCAATTGCCTGTCTTGCCTGCCCTATTGCTACGCCTCTGGCCCTGGGAACTATGTTTTAATATGGGTGTTGTTTTTTTTTTTTTTTTCATTTGTTTAAGGATGGTGAGTGAGTGAGTGAGTGAGTGATTGTTTGTTTAGTTACTAGAGTGTACATAGAAAGTGAAGGTACTGTAAGTGAGCTGACCTGGAATACTTTTGCTGTGTTTAATTTCTTCCTCAGGAGATAGGAGGTTTTCTTAACTCTTCAGGAAGATGTTAAGACGAGTTTGCTCACCAGTCCTTATTTATCATTTATTTACATTTTAAGTGCTTTTCTTTTTGTTTTCTGTTTTAGTCACATTCTCTTTTCTATACAATAAAACTTATAACTGTTTGCCCTGGAAACTGTTGTTTTTGTTGGTTTTAGAATGGCTTTCTCATGTTGGTCCCTAAATGGGTCGTAACAACATCCCATTGCACTGAATTTCAACTAAATATTCAATCCCTGTGTCTTGTTGAATTATTTACTTGTGTCTGATGTGAAGTAGTGTATTATGTGATGTACGTTGTCTCAAATGAATGAAGTGTTTGGTTCTTGATTGTGTTTTATCAGGTTTGGAGGTATTTCTAATAAAGAAACAAGGATGTCTGCAGTAAGATTTCTGCTGAATCTCTGTGTTGCTGCAGAAGAAACTGACAAAGATGCAGGAACAAGATTCTGGACTCTGATCTCATCTGTGTGCAGCTACAAAACCTTCCCTTTTGCTAAACCTAGTCACGATCAGATTAATTTCCTGCTGGATCTTTACTCTCATGTGAAGAACTATGAGACTCAAACAGGCAGGAGTTTTCTTCCAGCATTACAGTCAGGTTTCCAGTCACCTGATGAATGGATCATAGATCTCTCACAGAGAAAGAGCTCCGTCCTCCTGGAAGTGCTGAAACTACAAACACAGAAGAAACCAGTAGATCTGAGTGGATTGTCAGAGGAAGAGAGTGAAGTGAAGATTATCCTTCAGTGTCTGCCCTACATCTCACAGCTGAGGTGAGAAAATCTCTGGTAACTTACAGTTATTGTGAAATATGATTTCTGCATAAGCTGGGAGTCGTTTGAGTTTTACTTTGATTTTCAAATTAGCAGAAATGTATCATCAAGCAATTGTTTGTTTTTAGTTTGAGTTTTCCCTCTTTTCCTCGCTTTCCTTTGGTAAAAGCACGTGTACATTTTTCTTTTACATTCAAATTAGTGGTATTAATGTATAAAAGAACACATAACTCCCAAAGTTTAAACAGATATACGAAACTGAAAATCCATAAACACAGTGGAATCAAATAAGAAAAGTAGAATGTTTATCCACAAAACAATTAAAGGTCCCATATTGTCAACATCGAAATTTCCTGGCTTTTTTTCATGATAACTAAGGTCTAGGGGCTATGTAACTACCATATGAGTTTCAAAACAGTCAATCCACAGTAAACTGCACACAGCCTACTTATAGTAGCTGTTCACTTTCACGAGCCACTGTGACTTCCGTAACGATGTGACGTCCGATCTACTCAGTCACCGCCTTCAGTCACCAACCCGAGCACCAATCACGTCCCACCCTCCTTTTGTCAAACCTAGACAATATCGTGTCCATAACACTGCTAAGCAACAGCAACACGAAAACAAGCCGAGAAAACCCTGTTCAGTCGATAGATGTCAAACTACATCATTACACAGGCTTCAGAACAACGTGAATATAAGAGACCAGAGGCACGTCAACTTCAGCCACACAGCGATTCCGGTAAATACACGGATAATGTGTCCCATGATTTGTTCCGGAGTTGTTTGATTTGGTTCATTCACAGTTGTTTTCCGGAATCTGTGCGTGCTTTACAAAAAAAACATAAAGACGTGACGTTTGGATGTGAGATGTAATGTGACGCGTACGTTTCACGAAACTGAAACTAACCTGAACAAACTGTGCTTCAGCGCTGATAGTGAGGAGCTGGCTCTGCCTGATGATCGCTGCTTCATTCCATTTTGCACGTATTTTTTTCGTCGTGAAGAGTCGCATGATAACGTGCATCATCACTACAACACTGCCTTTAGGTTCTGGCTTATGTTCACACAGCACTCGTTCCGTAATTTTCTAGAATCAGCGTGCATTGTGAAAGGGGCTTTACTAAAGCAACAGTTATGTAGCTTACTGCATTCAGTGTTTGAAAAAGAAAAAAAACATTAATGATCATTCTGAAATATCCTGTTGAGTATCAGCAGGCTAGGCTCTCTCTATTGCTCTGGGTTCGGCTACAACGATACATGACCGTAGTTACCTGTGATTGGCCTGGTTGTGCGTCACTCAGAAAACAACAGGCCAATCAGAAGAGAGGCTCATGAATATTAATTAGACGGGCCAAAATCGAACTGTTTTTGCCAGAGCTCCTAAAACAGGAGCTGTAAAAATATATTGAAATGGATTTTGGCATTTATACCGCAAATATATATTCTTAAGGACATCAACAACTAAAATAAACCTCCAGAAATGTGTACAATATGGGACCTTTAAGAAAGCTTGAAAGCACGGCATACACTTTGATGTAATATCAAACAAAATCATACAAAATGTCCATGTTTTGAATAAATAAAAATAAGCAAACACTGTGGAACCAAATAAATATGAAATTTCCACTATCACCTGGTGCACATTTAGTTTTGAAACTCTTCTGCCATGGTCTTGTCTTTGTCAGCTCTCTCTTCCTGTCAATCAGCTGGACTCACTCTAGTCACATGATAATTGTAATCTGATCAATTCAGCACACTGCAGAGATGGTGGAGAAAATAGTGACTCATTTCCAGATTTCAGTGAATTATTAATTTCAGTGAGTACTTTACTTCAAAGCCTGAGCTCTCTTGTATTCTGTGATTGTTTCAGAGCAGACTAAACTGTTTCTCATCATGCTGTGAGAAATACAGACTGAACAATGACTGAAAACTCATTCTGAACGTAATTCTAATGATATTGTTCCTCTGTGTTGCTGTTGTTATAGCAATGATATGGACTTACCTGTTCTCAATGAGAACGACTATTAAAACATTTACTGTCCTTGATGTGAACAAGTCTTAAGACTTAAAGGACACATCCAAGATCCCCATCTTCCTCCTCCATACACAGACTTTGCACAAATGACATCTGTTATGAGCCCCTGCTCTTTCTCTCTAGGTTTTCTTTCCTGAGAGCAGCTGCTAATTGTATGGGGGCAGAGACTATCATAAACACCTGCGGTCTCTGTCTATTTAAGAACTGCTGGTGGCTGTTACCGTATGGTGCTGGACTGATGAGACAGGAACACGATATGACAAACGAACAAAGTCTTTAATAAAATCCAAGGAGCTGACTGATCAGGAACATGAAGAACATCCACACACGAAGCGTAAACATAAAGCAAAGACTGACAAATTACTAAACACAAAGACAGATTTATAAAGGGTTTGCTGATTACAAGGACAGGTGATCCAGGTGACACTAACAAAGACTAAACCAAAGTAGACAGATCAACAGGGGAGACAATGGGAAAAAACAAGTACATAAACTGACATATCTATGACAGTGGCACTTCAATGGCGGATTGCCCTGGGCAGAGGCTAATCAAGGTGTAGCGGGGGCCCCAGGCAAAATGAATTATCTAAAAGTATTCTGCCCCTACTAAGATGGCTGCTAAAGTGCTTAGGCCTGACTAGCTTGGCAGATAGCTAACAGGTTCCTCCAAGAAAGACTCAGATGTCATGTTTCGATTGAGTGTAATTTACTTGAAGGAAGCATGTAAAACTGAACATACAAATAAAGAAAATTTCAAATAATGTGTCTTGAGTATCACGATTCAATTGTTACATTCGTATTTAACATATTTAATATGTTGTTTCCCATATTAAATAATCAAACAAATCAGCTTTCAACTCTGACCTTTGTAAATACAATTTCTGCACATATGTGACCCTGGACCACAAAACCAGTCTTAAGTCGCTGGGGTTTATTTGTAGCAATAGCCAAAAATACATTGCATGGGTCAAAATTATTGATTTTTGTTTTATGCCAAAAATCATTAAGAAATTAATTAAAGATCATGTTCCATGAAGATTTCTTGTAAAATTCCTACTGTAAATATATCAAAATATAATTTTTGATTAGTAATATGCATTGTTAAGAACCTAATTTGGACAACTTTAAAGGTGATTTTCTCAGTATTTAGATTTTTTTGCACCTTCAGATTCCTGATTTTCAAATAGATGTATCTCGGCCAAATATTGTCCTACCCTAACAAACTATACATCAATAGAAAGCTTATTTATTGAACTTTCATATGATGTATACATCTCAGTTTTGTAAAATTTAACCTTATGACTGGTTTTGTGGTCCAGGGTCACATATGTCTCTTTAAATTGCACTTCACTCTATTAATAAAGAAAAATATCAAACTAAATACTCAAAGACATATATTTTCAAGGCTTCTGTAGCATCAAAGCGCATAACAGAGGAATACGATGCTGGTTGAATCTTCCCCGATGCAACACTAACTATGGCAACTCTATGTGGACAAACTTGAAATCAATTTCACTACAGCCACTAGGTGTCACTATGGGACTGTTTTAACAAAGTCTGCACAAAAAGATTATTTCGTTAATATACCTTTGCTACCTAAATATACATTTATACAACATACAAAAAAGTAGTCAAAACACATAATATAACAAACTGTTTTTTTTTTTTAACAAAGTGCATATTCTTTAACAAAATATTAATCTAAAATCTTAAAAAAAATTCGAACAGCATATATGTATCAGTAAACTTATCTTCATTAGGACTACATCTGACACGCTGAACTTACTATTTTCACTGTCAGGAGGCTGGACTGGGGTATCTTCTGTCTGAGACAGTGGTGATGGGGACTTAAGCAATGCTCCTGTTTATAGAAATATATGGTCAAGTCAAGTCACCTTTATTTATATAGCACTTTTAACAATACAGATTGTGTCAAAGCAACTTCACAGTATTTAAACAGCACAATAGTGTGTAAGTAACGCATTATTGGTAAGCATCTTAATTTATTATTTATTATTAGTTTATCATCTGGCTATGTGAACTAATTTTATAGAGTTGTAAAGTAAACGTATTTATATAGTAACACTGTATCTAACATGCTGAGTTTACATTTTCACTGTCAGAAGGATGGACTGGAACCAAAGCAATGCTCCCGAATGCAGAAATATATGATTAGCATTTTAATTTAATTGACAGTTTATTAACTATTACTTCATTGTTAGTTGACAACTAATTATGTTAACTCAACTATTTTAATGTAGAAGAGCTAAATAAAAAAAAATTCAACAAAGTTAATGTAATGATATTTAGTTAAATTGTTTTGTGAGCTCTCCACTGGCAGAAAAACACAGTACCAAAACTTGCCAAGTGGAGCTCGTTAACATTATCACTTATTCTATTGCAGCCTATTAATACTTGCATAAAATACATGCTGCTGCTACAGTAAATGTAACCCTAGCTAGTAAACCTATCAGAAATGTGACAATCTAGAAAATCATTAAACGAAAATAACCTGGAACAACAAAAACATTGGTTTGTCATATAATTATTCTTAAGTCATTAATGATCATTATCTCCATCACTTAACTTACCGCTGTCATGTTTCCTCTTTTCCTCCTCTTATTGCCCCCCCCCCGCTTTTAGCTGCCAGATGAATAAGTCCTTTTCATTTAAAAAAAAAGCCTAATAAGTTCTGCTGTGCCAGTTTGAAAACCGCGGCTGACGCATCACAAAGAAAAAGCAAGCACATCCAGCGTAACGCGAGAGGGAGCCCTATGGGGGGATGCGGATATATTGCTCCATGTTGCGTGTATGTTTTTAATAATGACATTTCAGATTGCTCAAATGGTCAGCTGTCGGGGGACCCTCAAAATGCGGGGCCCCAGGCAATTGACTGTTTTGCCTGCCCTATTGTTACGCCTCTGGCCCTGGGTGTCACACCAGGCCAGCAGAGGGAGCCCTGCCCCTCACAGACTGTTGCTGCTCCCTCTGCTGCTTCGCTGGTTACTTCCTGTCTGTCCTCCATAAAAGCCAGCTTCACACACACTCACACTGCGAAGTATTGATTTGCATTTGCGGACTTTACCAAGCGCTACTCCTTGTTCCCAGGTTTTCCTAGTTTCCTTGTTGTTTTTCCCTAGCCATAGTTCTGTTTTGTTTTTCCAGTCTTAGCCATAGTTTTCTAGTTTCTTGTTTTATTTTCATTGTTTGCTTTGGACTGCCCACCTGGTTTTGACCCACGCCTGTTGTGTTGGATTACGCTCTTGGATTATCTTCGCTGTTGATGTTTGCTGGTGATTTCGACCCTGTCTGTCTGTCTACGATCTTTATAATAAAGCCTTGCATTTGGATCCTCACTCTTGGTCGTCCCGTTTGTGACAGAATACTTCGCCACACCCGGATCCAGCGGCTTTATTCACCACCAGCATCACAACATGGACCCAGTCGAACAACTTCTGCTCCTCCGTCAAGAAGATCGCCCCATTGAGGAATATGTTCTTCAATTTCGTAAGTTTGCCCTTCAAGTATCATTTTATGATGAAGTGTGGCTGAAGGACTTATTCCGCTTTGGACTCAACGAACCCACTAAATCGCAGTTGCCTGGGGGGGAATTTAAATGTTCAATGGAGGACTTTATGAACTATGCTTTATTGTTATGTGGCTCCCCGCTTACTGTGGGAGTACTAGAAGAGCCTCAGCTCAAGATGTCTGCTAGCCCAGGGCCACAGCACAAGATATCTGCTAGCTCCAGGCCACAGCACAAGATGGCTGCCATCCCAAAGCCCGTTCACAAGATGGCAGCCATTTCAAAGCCTGTTCACAAGACAGTTGTCCTTCCAGAGCCAGTTCACAAGATGGCCACCCTTCAAGAGCCCCTTCACAAGATGGCTGCCTTTCCAGAATCTGCTCTCGGGATGTCTATTCTTCCTGAGTCCGCATTCAAGATGGTCACCCAATTGAACCCAGCTCACAAGAGATCTACCACCTCTGACTTCTCTCGCAAGATGGCTGCCACCCCAAGGCCCGATCACAAGATGGCCGCCATCCCCAAGCCTGTTCACAAGATGGCTGCCACCCCCAAGCCTGCTCACAAGATGGCCGCCATTCCCGAACCTGATCACAAGATGACTGCTGTTCCTGAGCCAGTTCACAAGATGGCCGCCATTCCAGAATCTGCACCCAGGATGGCTGCCGCCACTCCAGAGTCTGCCCCCAAGATGGCTGCCACCCCAAGGCCTGATCACAAGATGGCCGCCACCCCCGAACCTGATCACAAGATGGCTGCTGTTCCTGAGACAATTCCCAAGATGGCCGCCCTTCCCAAGTCTGTTCACAAGATGGCCACCGTCCCAAAGCCCGTTCACAAGATGGCTCCCGTTCCTGAGTTCCTGGTCAAGATGGCCGCCACGCCAGAGCCTGCTGCAAAGATGGCTGCCACGCCAGAGCCTGCTGCAAAGATGGCCGCCACGCCAGAGCCTGCTGCAAAAATGGCTGCCACGCCAGAGCCCGCTGCAAAGATGGCCGCCACGCCAGAGCCTGCTGCA
This sequence comes from Garra rufa, assembly GCF_049309525.1. NCBI lineage: Eukaryota > Metazoa > Chordata > Actinopteri > Cypriniformes > Cyprinidae > Garra > Garra rufa. The sequence goes on from NC_133361.1 coordinate 10,350,820, forward strand.
AAGATGGCCGCCACGCCAGAGCCCGCTGCAAAGATGGCCGCCACGCCAGAGCCTGCCACAAAGATGGTCGCCATGCCAGAACCAGCACCCAGGAGGACCGCCACTCCCAAGCTTGCACACAAAATGGCCCCCACGCTTGAACCTGCACGTAAGATGGTCGCCATAATTGAGTCTGCTTTCAACATGGTGGCTACGGCATCAGACTTTCACCACTCCAGGACTTATCAGAGACTCATATCAAGCTTGGAGGACCCACCACTGCTGTCAGCTCGTTCAATTGGACCCTTACTATCAGCACCAGCCAAGCCAGCACCTGTTAACGCCACGTCAGCCAAGCCAGCCCCTGCCAACGCCACGTCAGCCAAGCCAGCACCTGCTAACACCACGTCAGCCAAGCCAGCACCTGTTAACACCACGCCAGCCAAACCAGCGACTGCAAACGCCACATCAGCCAAACCAGCGTCTGCTAACGCCACGTCAACCAAACCATCGCCTGTTAATGCCATGTCTGCTTCCCTTGAACTTGCACCAGCCGCCGTTCCTGCCAAGACAAGTCACGTCACAGTCACGGTTCCTGTCATGTCAGGTCAAGATACAGCTGCTGTTCCTGTCAGGTCAAGTCATGTCGCAGCACTCGTTCCTTCAGAGCCAAGCCATGCAGAGCCAACGCTCCCAAGCCATGCAGAGCCAACGCTCCCAAGCCATGCAGAGCCAACGCTCCCAAGCCATACAGAGCCAACGCTCCCAAGCCATGCAGAGCCAACGCTCCCAAGTCCCGCAGAGCCAACGCTCCAAAGCCTCACACCCACTGACCCGGTAGGCATGCTATTGCCCACTGCGTTACCTGTTATGGCTATCGCCATTTTGAGTGTGTGGGCTGCACACTGCGCCCCAGAGGCCTCTTCTGCCCATGAGTCTGTCCATAAGTTTGCTTGGGAGGCCTCATCTGCCCACATGTCCGCCGCGCCTATACCCAAGCCAAGGCTTCACGCTCTGCCTTCACCGCCAAGGCTTCAAGCTCTGCCTGCACCGCTAATGCTCCCTGGCCTGCCAGCACCACCAGGGTTCCCTGCTCTACCTGCTCCACCAAGACTCCCTGCTCTGTCTGCGCCACCAAGATTCCCTGCTCTGTCTGCTCCGCCAGGGCTTCACACTGTGCCTGCACCGCCTAGACTCACTGTCGTCCCTGACACAACCACGAAAGCCGTCCCTGAAGTTCTCGTCTGTCTAGTCACGGCTATGGAGGCCACGTCTTCCCCCCCATGAACTCTCTACCTCTCTCCTTGCTCTGTCTGCCTCCTCTATCTCTGTTCTCCCCAGGTCCCAGTCCATAATGCGGCCTCCTGTTCCTCCCTGGAGGGCTCCTGCGCCTCCTGCTCCGCCCTGGAGGGCTCTTACGCCTCCTGCTCCGCCTTGGAGGGCTGTTAAGCCTCTTGCTCCGCCTCCTGTTCCGCCCTGGAGGGCTGCCAAGCCTCTTGCTCCGCCTCCAGCTCCACCCTGGAGGGCTTCTACGCCTCCTGCCCTGCCTCGGAGGGTCGTTAAGCCTCCTGCTCCGCCCCGGGGGGCTGCTCCGCCTCCTGCTCCGCCCTGGAGGGCTCCTAAGCCTCTTGCTCCGCCTCCAGCTCCGCCCTGGAGGGCTTCTACGCCTCTTGCTCTGCCCCGGAGGGCTGCTCCGCCTCCTGCTCCGCCCTGGAGGGCTTCTAAGCCTCTTGCTCCGCCTCCAGCTCCACCCTGGAGGGCTTCTACGCCTCCTGCTCTGCCCCGGAGGGCCGCTCTGCCTCTTGCCCCGCCTCCAGCTCCGCCCTGGAGGACTGCTCCGCCTCCTGCTCCGCCCTGGAAGGCTCCTAAGCCTCTTGCTCCGCCTCCAGCTCCGCCCTGGAGGGCTTCTACGCCTCCTGCTCTGCCCCGGAGGGTCGCCAAGCCCCCTGCTCCGCCCCGGAGGGCTCCTAAGCCTCTTGCTCCGCCTCGGAGGACTGCCCCGCTTCCAGCCCTGCCCTGGAGGGCTCCTGAATCTCCTGCTCTGCTCTGGAGGGCCTTTGCCCAACCTGTTCTGCCTCAGTCTCCTGGCCCCCCCACCGCTCCCCTGGACTGTTTCTTCCTGTTGTTTTTTAGAGCGTCTGGAAGCCACTCCTTGGGGGGGGGGGCTATGTCACACCAGGCCAGCAGAGGGAGCCCTGCCCCTCACAGACTGTTGCTGCTCCCTCTGCTGCTTCGCTGGTTACTTCCTGTCTGTCCTCCATAAAAGCCAGCTTCACACACACTCACACTGCGAAGTATTGATTTGCATTTGCGGACTTTACCAAGCGCTACTCCTTGTTCCCAGGTTTTCCTAGTTTCCTTGTTGTTTTTCCCTAGCCATAGTTCTGTTTTGTTTTTCCAGTCTTAGCCATAGTTTTCTAGTTTCTTGTTTTATTTTCATTGTTTGCTTTGGACTGCCCACCTGGTTTTGACCCACGCCTGTTGTGTTGGATTACGCTCTTGGATTATCTTCGCTGTTGATGTTTGCTGGTGATTTCGACCCTGTCTGTCTGTCTACGATCTTTATAATAAAGCCTTGCATTTGGATCCTCACTCTTGGTCGTCCCGTTTGTGACACTGGGAACTATGTTTTAATATGGGTGTTGTTTTCTTATTTTCATTTGTTTAAGGATGGTGAGTGATTGTTTAGTTACTACAGAGTACATAGAAAGCGTAGGTAAGTGAGCTGACCTGGAATACTTTTGCTGTAATTTCTTCCTCGGGAGATAGGAGGTTTTCTTAACTCTTCAGGAAGATGTAGTTTAAATGAGTTTGCTCACCAGTCCTTATTTATGATTTATTTACATTTTAAATGCATTTCTTTTTGTTTTCTGTTTTAGTCACATTCTCTTTTCTATACAATACAACTTTTAACTTTTTGCCCTGGCAACTGTTGTATTTGATGGTTTTAAAATAGCTTTCTTATGTTGGTCCCTAAATGGGTCGTAACAACATCCCATTGCACTGCATTTCAACTAAATCTTCAATCCCTGGGTCTTGTTGAATTATTTACTTGTGTCTGATGTGAAGTAGTGTATTATGTGATGTACGTTGTCTCAAATGAATGAAGTGTTTGGTTCTTGATTGTGTATTTTCAGGTTTGGAGTCATTTGTAATAAAGAAACAAGGATGTCTGCAGTAAGATTTCTGCTGAATCTCTGTGTTGCTGCAGAAGAAACTGACAAAGATGCAGAAACAAGATTCTGGACTCTGATCTCATCTGTGTGCAGCTACAAAACCTTCCCTTTTGCTAAACCTAGTCACGATCAGATTAATTTCCTGCTGGATCTTTGCTCTCACGTGAAGAACTATGAGACTCAAACAGGCAGGAGTTTTCTTCCAGCATTACAGTCAGGTTTCCAGTCACCTGATGAATGGATCATAGATCTCTCACAGAGAAAGAGCTCCGTCCTCCTGGAAGTGCTGAAACTACAAACACAGAAGAAACCAGTAGGGCTGAGTGGATTGTCAGAGGAAGAGAGTGAAGTGAAGAGTTTCCTTCAGTGTCTGCCCTACATCTCACAGCTGAGGTGAGAAAATCTCTGGTAATTTACAGTTATTGTGAAATATGATTTCTGCATAAGCTGGAACATGTTTTCTGGTCTTAATGAGTGTCTTTAGATTATGGGCTCTGTTGTGTTTCAACAGATCTCTGCTCTGATCTCATTGAACACCTAAATGTAAGAGCAGTTTTTGTTCAGGGTGAGATACAGCTGTAGGTTTGAATACTCATCATATCTGTAGATGTCTGAGCATGAATTATAGGGCATCTTTGTAGATTCAACCATCAGATGCTACCAAAGTACATTTACTAAATGATGTAGAGGACAATAAGAGTTAACTGTTAACGCTAGTCATGATTATATCCACATTCTATGTCATTTAACGTAGGAGGTTTTTTTTTCTGTTAGTTTTGGGGGATGTAATTCTGCTAAATTAAATCTTCCATTAGGAGAGCCACAAGAGTCAATTTTGGCTCTAATTCTTTTTCGCTTTATATGTTACCATTGGGAGCTATTTTTCAGAAACAAAGTATCATTTCATTGTTATGCTGTTGGTACGCAGATTTATTTGCCTGTGAGACAGTTAAATTCAAATTCACTTGACGTTTTATCAGCAAGCTTACACGATGTTAAGGACTGGATGGCTGCAAATGTTTTGAAGCTTAATGAAAATAAAACTTTTGTGTTTGGACCTAAAAAACATGAAGTGCTCCAGTGCTTGAATGCAACTTCTCTGACTGGTTTTGTTAAATTTAGTGTAAAATGTGAGATTTGTTCTGGATAGTGATTTAAAGCTGGACAGGCAAATTAACAGTGTGGTGAGATCTTTTTTTTTTTTTATGTACATATTTTAGCTAAGACTAAACCATTTCTCTTCAGTTCAGATTTTGAGAAAGCTTTCACTGCTATGGTCTTTTCTTGAATGGATTATTGTAATTCTCTTTATTATGGTGTCGATGTGCGAGCACTTATGCGTCTACAGAAAATTCAAAATGCAGCAGCAAAAATGTCGGCAAAGAGATATGAATCTGTGAATCTCCGTTATTAGTTTCATTAAAGTGGTTGCCAGTTCGACTAAAAATAATTTATAAGATCCTTGTTTTCTGTGAATTATTCATTTCATGAGCTCTCTTGTATTCTGTGATTGTTTGAGAGCAGACTAAACTGTTTCTCATCATGCTGTGAGAAATACAGACTGAACAATGAATGAAAACCCATTCTGAACGTAATTCTAATGATATTGTTCCTCTGTGTGGCTGTTGTTATAGCTATGATATGGACTTACCTGTTCTCAATGAGAACGACTATTAAAACAGTTACTGTCCTTGATGTGAACGGGTCTTAAGAAAATCCCCATCTTCTCTCTCCATACCCACAGACTTTGCACAAATGACATCTGTTACGAGCCCCTGCTCTTTCTCTCTATGGCTGCGTTCGAAACTGCATAATCAATGAGTAGGTACTTAATTTCAATAAGTACTTACTCAACAAGCGCTAAAAGAGTACCTACTCAACAGCCAAATCTCGTTGAGTATGAATGCGTTCCGCCAGGTTGACGTTATCATGTGACCTACAACGTTAACAAGCGCAACTGATATTAGCGACGGATTTAATTCATCTGTAAATATTTTAATGTTGATGAAATTAGCTTTTTTGGATTGATTTAAGTTTTTATATTTTTAAAAATACTAAAATGATCCAGTTTAATCCCAAAATATATTCTTTTTGGTCCCACTGAATATTAAGTGTCCCTAATACCTGTGAACTTACATGGTAACTAGATGTGTACGTAGCATGTAACTACAGTGTATGTACACATTGGTACATTGTATCTACAGCTCTAATACTGGTGTAATTACACACATGTAACAACTCTCTGAATAGCATTTGTAAGTACAAATGTGTAACAGGACATTGGTAACAACACTTTTTTCACTTCTGGAAGTACACATGTGTAACAAGAATTATGTAACTACATTTTTTAACAACTATATGTACTCACAGAAGTTTTTACACTTCCACACAGTCTTCAATACTGCAGTTACCAGTTTGGAATGCTCTGAAACATTATTGAAATCGTGATAATTCCTATGTAGGCTACATACAATTTTTGTATTCATGTACTTGTGAACACTGAATCAGAATTAAAGTATAAATTTATGATACCAGTGTACTTACATGGTAACTCCTCAGGAACTGTCTACTTAATATAAAGTGTAAAATGGTCACAACCTACAGAGTAATATATATAAACTGTGTTTTCAAATGCATTATTAAAGGTCCCATATTGTACACATTTCTGGAGGTTTATTTTATTTGTTGATGTCCTTAAGAATATATATTTGCGGTATAAGTGCCAAAATCCATCTCAATATATTTTTACAGCTCCTTTTTTAGGAGCTCTGTCAAAAACAGGTCGATTTTGGCCCGTCTAATTGATATTCATGAGCCTCTCTTCTGATTGGCCTGTTGTTTTCTGAGTGACGCACAACCAGGCCAATCACAGGTAACTACGGTCATGTATGCTGTAAGCGTAAGCGAGCTCAGAGCAATAGAGAGAGCTGATACTCAACAGGATATTTCAGAATGATCATTAATGTTTTTTTCTTTTTCAAACACCGAATGCAGTAAGCTACATAACTGTTGCTTTAGTAAAGCCCCTTTCACAATGCACGCTGATTCTGGAAAATTACGGGAACTGTGTGAACCAAAGCCAGAACCTAAAGGCAGTGTTGTAGTAATGATGCACGTTATCAAGGGACTCTTCACAACGAAAAAAAATAACGTTACGTGCAAAGTGGAATGAAGCAGCGATCATCAGGCAGAGCCAGCTCCGCACTATCAGCGCTGAAGCACAGTTTGTTCAGGTTAGTTTCAGTTTAGTGAAACGTACGCGTCGCATTACATCTCACATCCAAACGTCACATGTCTTTATGGTTTGTGTGTAAAGCACACACAGATTCCGGAAAACAACTGTGAATGAACCAAATGAAACAATTCCGGAACAAATTGTGGGACACATTATCCGTGTATTTACCGGAATCGCTGTGTGAAAGAGGCTGAAGTTGACGTGCCTCTGGTCTCTTATATTCACGTTGTTCTGAAGCCTGTGTAATGATTGTAGCTTGACATCTATCGACTGAACAGGGTTTTCTCCACTTGTTTTCGTGTTGTTGTTGCTCAATAATGGAATGGATGCGTTGTTGTCTGGGGGTTTGACAAAAGGAGGGTGGGACGTTGGTTGGTGACTGAAGGCCGTGACTTGAGTCGATCGGACGTCACATCGTTACGGAAGTCACAGCTGCTCGTGAAAATGAACAGCTACTTTAAGCAGGCTGTGTGCAGTTTACTGTGGATTGACTGTTTTGAAACTCATATGGTAGTTAGATAGCCCCTAGACCTTAGTTATCATGAAAAATTTTTTTTGATTTTGACAATATGGGACCTTTAAATAGTTTACTTAATATGAAATTATAACATTCCATCCTGTTTCTGTTGCCAACTCGTTTCCAAGCATATGCAAACATAATGTTTAACAAGACTACACTTCAAACCTTTAAAATAAATAACGTTTCTAAAATCGTTTAACCATTTATGTAATATTAACTTCGTTTGTAGCGGTGGGACACAGCAGGCGTTTTCTGACATCCCTGCGACTAACAATAAAACCATGAAATACACCGAACACGCATCATAATTATAAAATGAAACAATTTTATTTGTGTGCTATAAGATCTTCAGAATCCATACCATTGCGAGGAACATGCCCAAATTCAAATCATCTTTATTTTACGAATTCAAATACAACCGCGTCAGGAAACGGCAGTTTTTACGGCAGGAAAATCGAGCTCTCATTGGATCTCGCCAGCATTCGTCACAGTTTACGACATGCCGTGTTTCTGGTGATATGTGTTTGAATGTTGCGCGGGTGCATACTCTTTGGCCGCATTTACGAAGAGGATCAGGAAAATAATCTGGATAATATTTCAGTGAATAATAACTTTAATTCTGCTCTGAACCTCAAACAAACCTACTGTATTCTGCCAGAGAGGACTGCGGCTGCAAAAGCCTCGCCATTTGGATTACTTTTTGGTATGGCTGTTGATATTTTTGCATTAAATAAATGATTGTAATTGCAATTTTCTGTCTGTCATGTTTTTTTTTATTACTGTACTGAGAGAGATATGGTTAATATTAGGTTTAGAGGTAGGAGTGTGATTAGTGACTATAAAAATATTTTTATGCTATATTGTTAGTAAAAATGGTAATTTCCTTGCATATATTTTTGTCAGTTACGATTTATATCCCGTTTTATATTTGCTATAAAATGGGTAGCTTTAGGTTTGGGGGCAGGTTAAGGGGGCTAAAAATATAAATCGCGTATTAATAAAATGATAAAAAGGCATTGATACAAATATTTAATGAAATGAAAGATACGTAAATATTTAACGTTTTTAGCAAAACATACATAGCTATTTGTACGTTTTAAACGTTGAAATACATCTAAATTGTGCATCTAAAAATACGTATAAATACCAACGTATAAACAATGAGACCAGGCTGGACCATTTTACACTTTATATTAAGTAGACAGTTCCTGAGGAGTTATCATGTAAGTACACTGAAATTAAAGAGTTGCACAGAGGTTTACATTTGATATATTACTCTGTAGATTGTGACCATTTTACACTTTATATTAAGTAGACAGTTCCTGAGGAGTTACCATGTAAGTACACTGGTATCATAAATTTATACTTTAATTCTGATTCAGTGTTCACAAATACATGAATTCAAAAATTGTATGTAGCCTACATAGGAATCATCACGATTTCAATAATGTTTCCGGGCATTCCAAACTGGTAACTGCAGTATTGAAGACTGTGTGGAAGTGTGAATACTTCTGAGTACATATTGTTGTTACAAAATGTAGTTACATAATTCTTGTTACACATGTGTACTTCCAGAAGTGAAAAAAGTGTTGTTACCAATGTCCTGTTACACATTTGTACTTACAAATGCTATTCAGAGAGTTGTTACATGTGTGTAATTACACCAGTATTAGAGCTGTAGATACAATGTACCAATGTGTACATACACTGTAGTTACATGCTACGTACACATCTAGTTACCATGTAAGTTCACAGGTATTAGGGACACTTAATATAAAGTGGGACCTTATTTTTTATTATGAAAACCCCAAATTGTTGTCTTGAATGTGTTAATGTGCAAAATTGTTTATACCACATGCAAACTATCCTAAATATTCGTTTTCCTTTTTGTTGCTGAATTTCTCTCTAGTTTCATCCCTGAAACTTATACATAAAAAAACTACAAATGCAATTTTAATTCATTATGATTTTATGAATATTATGCGTATTCAAAGATATTTAAATTAATCCTTTTTTCTGTATATAATATTGTACTATGTACGCAAACCCATTATAGTTGTTTTCAGTCACGATTGTTCTTTGTTACAGATACTTCAGTCTTTCCCTGAGCTTGTATGCAATTATAAATAATGCACTAATAATAATACAGAAATTAGAGCGACAGTTGCAACACCTCATGGCATCAGTAACACTACAACCCAGTACGTTTTCCACAAAAGAGATGTTGATCAGCTGCTCACAGATCTTCCTTTGGAGAAGACAGTTGATTTGACACTGACACATTTTCAAAAATGTAAGTATTACTACTTAGAAATTAAGATTACCTCAGAATGCATCGCTAGCCCACTCCAACACTCACAAACAACAACAATGATAAATGCTGACTAATAATTAATTTTATTTTTTGGTAAAACAAGCATATTTTTTTATTATTATTAACCTCTTAAACTCTTTTGAAAATTGTTTCAAAATGTTGCTGCTTCATTTACATGACCTTCCTCATATAGTATCAACTGATATAGTATCATATAGTAACTTTTAGTTTTATGATACATAAAGTAGTAAAATTATGCTTAGAATTTATGTCGTACCACACACAAATTTCCGCCTAACGATTGTGAAGAATTATTACAAAGAATGTGTTTTTCTTATATTTCTCACAAAACAGACAAGTCATATCACAAGAAAGCTTTCATTCTCAAGAATCTGACCATGTAAATCATTTTATTGTGTGACAAACACGGATCGAATAATCTTCAATTGAATCGCGATGTAAGAATATACTTGAACAGTATGATGACATATTCTATTACTTTCCTCCACATACTACTGCTACAGTTAGCCGCAAACGGCCACAAACTCCATTTTATCTTTTAGATTAGGATCTCTTCTTTCAAACAAGACCATTTTCACGTTTCTCCGTGATTTTATTGCTGAGAAATCCATTGTTTTGCCAGACGCGCTTTTTCCAACCACTTGCGCGCTTATGAAGGAGCGCTCTAAACCGCTCAAACAGGTGCGTGTGTGTCTACAGCTGCATTCAGAGCGTGTCAGTAGATCAGGTTACAGTCTCCGGCCGCCTGCAGTGCTGAACAGAGATGTGAACGATGACACCGACGCATCTCCAGCGCGCAGAAGAAGTGTCATGGAGAGGTTCCGGGTCACACAAGATGCTTCGACGGTGCAGGGAATTGTGGGATATGTAGTTTTTGGACTCTTTGAACGTAGATAGAAGGTGTTTCTTAATGTCAAGGATACATCCTTCCAAGTCACTTCCTTCAGAGGCTAGGCGAGGCTCCTCTTAAGCATTTGGAGAACACATAAATGGAACAGGCTAGCAAGTGCACGTTATTGCGTCATTACCTCAGTGAAAGGTCCGCTCTTATCATTCATTTAAAAATAATTACATCCATTACGTCAAATTGACCCTGCACTGTTTAAACACACTTGACAGTCAAAAAATCAATATGAAAAAGGAGTTTATTGATTTAAAAACGATTATATTGCCTGAGTGAACAGAACTGCGTCCATAGCAACGCTCTGTTTTTCATGGCAACCGTGTGCCGTATACTTCGCGGTTGTCTGTTATCAAGAAATAACAGACCGGAATTGATATTTAAAAACATTTATAATTTAACAACTATTTGTTAAAGACTTGTCCTATCTCACAAACAAGTTTATTTTTTAATTTCCCCAACTGCACTATTTTTACCCTATTGAGCAAAATGATCCCTTCATTCACTTCATGACTCCGCTAACGTCCGACATTTGTATTTTTGAACAAGATAGCAAAGCTGCGCGCATAGGATTGTGGGTGATTTTAGAGCGCGAAGAGTGTGAAGGCTACACTTATGCATCCTTTCCTGTGTATGCAGTGCTTAATTTGAGCCGGATCCTGCTGGATCCTGTTCCGGCAAATGTCAGATTTTGGATTTTTGCGTTCCGGTATTTGTTTTTAAAGATCCGGCATTAACAAGTGATCATATCACCTAACTTTGCAGTCACGTACATCAGATAAACATAAACATCGGACGATCTTAGTACAGTTATTCACGGTTTATGTCATTTTGTTGTTTATATTCGTACAGTAGACTAACTGCATGTTTCAACAATACTTAACAGTATTCATTTTTTTAAACAGTTAATGATTTGTTCGTTAAATTAATAATTAATTCAACGTACACAGCATTTTACTCAGATGGAAACGGTAATGTTAGTAAATTATTACAGAATTTGCTGATCTGAAGAGTCTGAAATAGATGTTGCTCAATCAGGCACATTAAAAATACACACCATATCTCTGAGAATATACCGCTGAAGACATGAAGACATGAAGCTTTATTTCAAAGATTTGAATTTCAATAAACCGAGCAATATAGTAACAGAGACTTGTATTGTATTATTTACTGTATAATCGAATCAATTTCAGATACGAATACCAGGTATATGGTTATGTTTACTATTTTCTGCATAATTAGGTACATAAAGAAATATATTTTGTGTTGGATCAGTTACCTGTTTCTGCAAGTGCGCAGCTGACACACCCACCTAAACGATTTCAATATATCGCTTATCCAGCCCGAAAAGACCATAAACATTCGAGAAAACATCTTAAGTAAAAATTAATTTGCATACACAGATCCTAAAAACTAATCCTGTGTAAAAGATACGCTTCAAATCGGGTGATTTTAGGTCAGTAATTTACATGTGACTCAATGGCGCTCTCTGCAGGTAGGGAATAGTAAGATGGCGGATCGAACACTTCTGGTGGCTTCACTGCCTAACGGCAGTTTAGAACGCAATGAGCAATCCAGTCATTATATAGATCAGTGGTCACAGCGCCTTTTAACTGTTGTTTTGGATCCGGCAATTATTTATTTACAAATTAAGCACTGTGTGTATGGGATATTTTTCGAACGAAGGATGCAGTCCTTGGTTGAAATTCCGAGTATCCTCGACATCGGAACAGTCCTTCGACGGATGTTGATGACGTTGCATCCTCGACAGTGTTGCCAGATTGGAAATGTTCAACTATCGTACCAGAAGCACAAAACTATCGTATTTGGAAGAAAATTATCGTACACGAGTCAAACATACAGAATACAGCTATTTATCTAGACCAACAATATTGACACGACCTGCAATTAACCACAATAAATAAATAAATAAATAGCCGTACCTTAGTGTGAAGGTTCAAACTCCACCTCTGAGTCGCTGTCATCGGAAGCCTGGGTGTCGGCAGATGTGGAGGGGGTCCTTTTGCGGTACATATTTGATGTCGTCATGGACCGCAACATACTTCTTGTTGGCTTAAAAGCAGGGCACCCTCCCGCATTCTTAACACACTCTGAGGTGTGCATGAGTCCATTTAGAGTGTCTGTAATGAGCCGATTTCGTGGCTTTGTTTTGATGAGGTTGACTTTGGAAAAAAACACGTTCACATGATGCATTTGAATGGGGAAACACGAGAACATCAAGAGCAAACTTTCCCAATTCGCTAAATACGAGTACTCCCTCGAAATCCTTCAAAGTAGATATATGGTGCCAGAATTCATCTACATCCATTGTCTTTGTATCGTCACTTAATGCCACGAGTGGCAATCGCCTCCACTGGTCATCAATGGCTTGGAGATGGTCTCCGTCTGTCATGTCAATCAACCGTGGTACTTCTTGCATTAGGGGAAGCAAAGATGGATGCTCTGCTCGTGCCTTGGCATCAGTCGCAGTGGCAGGGGAGAGGCACACGATCTGGGTCAAGAGGGCATCATCAAAGTCAAACCGTTTTTTTATTTCCTTGCAGGCAACTCGGAGAAAACTCTGACAGCGCATATGAAAATCTGTTAGGGTGGCTGCTGGAATCTTAGACTGCTGGACATGCTGCATCACTTTTACACCCAAGTACAGCGTGTTTAGTGGTCTGAGCTTTGAGCCGTCATTTACGTCGATTTGATTCAGTGGAGTTTGCAGAACATAGTCTCTGTCCATGAATGTGAGAAGGAGATCTGTGTATGTTTCACAGAACTTGGTCTTCAATGATGCTATCACCACCTTTTCACTTTGAAAATATTGATTAAGGTCTGTGAATTTAGGTAGCACCCACTCTAGAAAATAGTAGAACAGGCGAAGAGACTCGTCGTTAAGAGAGTGAAAAATATTCTCTGCAGCGGTCAATCTGGCTTCGAGCCACTGTTCAGTGAAAAAAAGCTGGAGGGCATTCCACTGAGCGGACAGACGTTTCACAACTTCGTTCAATGACAACCATCTGGTCTGGGAGGGCTTCAGTATTTTGTGGGGTTCAACATGACAAAAGTCTTGAAATTCTCGGAGCTGTGCGGTGCGTTTTGCGCTGTTTTTGAAATATCCGTAAACGTCTCTGGCTAAATCCTCGCACCTGCGAGGGAGCTGCTTGCATGCCTCACTTGCACAAAGGTGCAACGAGTGGCACACACACTGCTGCACTGTGATGCCTGGCAGATCATGTTTAAGGCGGCTGGAAACAGAATTGTTTTTCCCCATCATTGTATTGCAGCCATCTGACCCAAACCCCACTATGTTTTCAATCGGTACATCTGCATCAGTAAATGACTTCATCATCTCATTATAAAGCCTTTCTGCAGTGGCCCCCTCAGTGGCAAACTGTTGGTCTGAATAGATCTGCACCAGATTCCAGAAACGGCTCTGAATCCTGTTTGTACCATCATCAAAAAAATGAACAACGATACAAAGCGTTTTTACATTTCCGATGTCTGTTGACTCGTCAATCAAAACGCTGAATTTTTTCCTTTTTTTTAGGATTTCGGTTAGACTCTCAAAGTAACAGTCGCCAATTACATGTTTGGTTATAGCAGTTGTCTTTGTGCGGCCAAGGCTCATGTGCTGAACTGTTTTTGAATCTTGGAATATATCTTTTAAGACCTCGACCAAATGGTCCGATGTCCTTAATGCTATGTTGTGCTCTGCCATGAACCCTGTTAGCTTTATCTCCGCATTTTTCAACGCTGTATCTAGCTGTTCATTCTCCGACGTTTTCTGTAGCATATGGGTTATGGACCTTTGAGCTGGGGCTAGATTTTTCTTTTTGTCTTGGTGTTTCTTTGACTTTTCGTGATTCTTTAAAACAGTGATCTCTGCCACTATCTGGACGTTACAACACCGGCAGAAGGCTTTGGTGTCAGTGCCTGAAACAGGTCTTAACCATCCTGCAAAACTAGGGTCTTTTTCCCACTCAGTTCTGTATGACTGCTGTCGGTGCTTACTTTTAGGCTGCTCTGTAGACTCTGCTTTCCTCTTCGCCTTTCCCCTGCCTTCACCTTCCTTTTCAGCGTCAGCACTCATTTTCTCTACCGTATTGCTAAACAATTGACTTTAGTCAAGTCAAGTCACCTTTATTTATATAGCGCCTTTTACAATACAGATTGTGTCAAAGCAACTGCACAGTATTTAAACAGCACCATAGTGTGTAAGTAACGCATTATTGTAACAATCAATTTTCAGTTAAAGGCAGTTCATCAATGAATTCAGTGATATCATCGTCAGTTCAGTTCAAATAGTATACGATATCGCTGGAAAATGTCCCCAACTAAGCAAGCCAGAGGCGACAGCAGCAAGGAACCAAAACTCCACAGGTGACAGAGATGGAGAAAAAAACCTTGGGAGAAACCAGGCTCAGTCGGGGGACCAGTTCTCCTCTGGCCAGACCAAACAACAGTTTGTACCAATGTCTGATTGTAGAGAACTCATCAGGATCCTGTGGCCGTCAAGGTTGGCGAGGTCTTTATTGATGATCCGCCTTGGAGCTCATCTGGTTGACATCCACGGCTATTGAAGTCATCTCTAGGTGGTGATCCATGATCTAAGCTGGGTACGGACTGGATCCGGGGGACTGGAGTGACCATCTGATCTGGATACAGGCTGGGTCTGGTGGCTACGGTGACCTCGGAATAAGAATGAAACAGACTAATATTAGCGTAGATGCCATTCTTTTTACGATGCAACGAGTGCATCAGGTGTTATGAGAGGTGTTTTCGGTTCCGGTTGACCTAATTAATGCAGCCTAACAATCCTTTAACGGATTTGAATTATAGAAATGTGTTAATGATTTTATGTGTAAGCCAGGTTAAAGAGATGTGTCTTTAATCTAGATTTAAACTGACAGAGTGTGTCTGCCTCCCGAACAGTGTTAGGTAGATTGTTCCAGAGTTTAGGCGCTAGATAAGAAAATGATCTGCCGCCCGCAGTTGATTTTGATATTCTAGGTATTATCAAATTGCCAGAATTTTGAGAACGCAGCGGACGTGAAGGACTATAATACGATAGGAGCTCGTTCAAGTACTGAGGAGCTAAACCATTGAGGGCTTTATAAGTAATTAGCAAAATTTTAAAATCTATACGATGTTTTATAGGGAGCCAATGCAGTGCTGACAGAACCGGGCTAATATGGTCATACTTTCTGGTTCTAGTAAGAACTCTAGCTGCTGCATTTTGGACCAGCTGGAGTTTGTTTATTAAGCATGCAGAACAACCACCCAATAAAGTATTACAATAATCTATCCTTGAGGTCATGAACGCATGAATTAATGTTTCAGCATTTGACATTGATAGCATAGGTCGTAATTTCGATATATTTTTAAGATGGAAAAATGTGGTTTTGCAGATGCTAGAAATGTGGCTTTCAAAGGAGAGATTGCTATCGAATAGGACGCCTAGGTTCCTAACTGATGACGATGAATTTACAGAGCAGCCATCTAGTATTAGACAGTGTTTTAGGTCATTACTTGTGGAGGTTTTAGGTCCAATAATTAATACCTCTGTTTTTTCAGAATTTAACAGTAAGAAGTTATTCGCCATCCAGTTTTTAATATCAGCTATGCATTCTGTTAATTTTTCGAATGGATATGTTTTGCCGGGCTGCGAAGAAATATAGAGCTGAGTATCATCAGCGTAACAGTGAAAGCTAACACCATGTTTCCTGATGATATCTCCCAAGGGTAACATGTAAAGCGTAAAAAGTAATGGCCCTAGTACTGAGCCTTGAGGTACTCCATACTGCACTTGCGATCTAAATGATACCTCTTCATTTATTGCCACAAACTGATGACGGTCAGATAAGTACGATTTGAACCATGCCAGTGCACTACCACTAATGCCTACATAATTTTCAAGTCTATTTAAAAGAATGTTGTGGTCAATAGTATCAAATGCAGCACTAAGATCCAGTAGCACTAATAGAGAGATGCAACCACGATCGCTTGACAATAGCAGGTCATTTGTTACTATAATTAGAGCAGTCTCAGTACTATGATATGGTCTAAAACCTGACTGGAAATCCTCACAGATACCATTTTTCTCTAAGAAGGAGCATAATTGTGAGGATACTACCTTTTCTAGTATCTTTGACAGAAAAGGGAGATTCGAAATTGGTCTGTAGTTAATTAATTCATAGGGGTCAAGTTGTGGTTTTTTAATGAGTGGCTTAATAACAGCTATTTTGAAGGTTTTGGGGACATATCCTAATGATAGTGAAGAATTAATAATATTCAGAGAGGATCTATGACTTCTGGAAGTACCTCCTTTAGTAGCTTAGATGGAATAGGGTCTAACATACATGTTGTGAGTTTAGATGATTTAACAAGTTTATACAATTCCTCCTCTCCTATAATAGAGAATGAATGGAATTGTTCCTCAGGAGATCTACAACGCACTATCTGATGCGATACTGTAGCGGGCGGCTGTATGGTTACAATTTTATCTCTAATAGTGTCTATCTTGGAGGTAAAGTACGTCATAAAGTCATTACTGCTGTGCTTTTGGGAAATGTCTAAGCCTGTTGCTGCTATATTTTTAGTTAATTTAACCACAGTATTGAACAAATACCTAGGGTTATGTTTGTTTTCTTCTAAGAGAGATGAAAAGTAATCCGATTTGGCAGTTTTTAATGCTTTCCTATAAGATAAATTACATTCACGCCAAGCAGTACGAAAAACCTCTAGTTTTGTTTTCCTCCAGCTGCGTTCCATTTTTCGTGCTTTTCTCTTTAGGGCGCGGGTATGATCGTTATACCACGGTGTTACACAGTGATGGGCAAGCTACTTGGAAAATGTAGTGAGCTAAGCTAACAGTTACTCTTCATTAAATGAAGCTTAACTACACTAAAGCTACAGCCTTTGGTAATGTAGCAAGCTAAGCTACAGCATCATGGCAAAAGTAGTTCACTACATCTAAGCTATTTTTTAAAATTTCATTTTTCTATTGAACCAACATCATACAAAGTCAGTGCTCTCTCAGTGATCAATTAAATTGTCAGTCATACAGGCATGCAAGTTCAGTTTAATTGTTTATTCAACCACTCTTCCAAACCAATTTGGCAACAAAAATCTGTATCATGTACAGGGCTGGATTTATCTCATATTCTGGGGGGTTGAATTCTTTCTTGAAAAAAATAAAAACAAAAAAGCAATGGCACCAGTCTCACAATATTAAACGAATAAAACAGGGAAAACACAAAATTTGTAAATAAAATAATTTTATACATATTATTGAATAACATAGTCTATATATGGATGGGTGTTCGTCAACTGATTGCATGTCGTCAGAGTTTACAGTGTTGACAGCTTCGTAATAAATAGCCTAAAGGAAGCGCTGTAGATTTGTTGTATATAGCTACTAAAATATGACAGACCGCACAAAAACAGCACTTTAATTTACTGCCGTGTTTGAACAAAGATAGTGATTGATTTCATGAATACAGGAGCCTGATTTTTTTAATTGTCAGAATCTATAGTACATAACAAATACAAAAATAAAAACAAATCACAAACTTTTGCAGTCAAGACTGTGAATAAAAGACAAGTGTGGAATGTAAGCCAGATTTGGCCCAGACTCTGTTACTATCTGGGAAGCAAAGCTAAATTCTATTGTAAATTTGTTAACTGACAGTAAGAATATATAACCGAATCAAGCGGCTATTTTCGTTTGCAGAAGGTAAAATGCATTAACGTAAAAATTTAACCGACAGGTCACAGCGGCTAGGCCTATAAGTCACATTTGTGACCCTGGACCACAAAACCAGTCATAAGGTTAAATTTTACAAAACTGAGATATATACATATATACATACAGCTCAATAAATAAGCTTTCTATTGATGTATAGTTTGTTAGGATAGGACAATATTTGGCCGAGATACATCTATTTGAAAATCTGGAATCTAAGGGTGCAAAAAAATCAAAATACTGAGAAAATCACCTTTAAAGTTGCCCAAATTAAGTTCTTAAAAATGCATATTACTAATCAAAAATTACATTTTGATAGGTTTACAGTAGGAATTTTACAAAAAATCTTAATGTAACTTGATCTTTACTTAATTTCCTAATGATTTTTGACATAAAAGAAAAATCAATAATTTTGACCCATACAATGTATTTTTGGCTATTGCTACAAATATACCCCAGCGACTTAAGACTGGTTTTGTGGTCCAGGGTCACATTTTATTATATTCTGAAATAAACAGGCCTACAGCATAATGTTATGACATTATTTCCCTCACTCCACAACAAATCCTTTAACTTTAATCTTATTCAGAACAGAACAATGATGAAATAAATAAATAAATAAATTTGCCTAAACAATCCAAAACAAATTAAATGTGAAAGTAAAGATGGGCTTATGTAGACTATCTTGCCACAAATACAAATGTTTCCATATCTGCAATGTATTTGAAGCAAAATTATTATGCATTGGGTAAGCTTTGTACTTCATGCACGTCGACGGAAAATATCATGATGAGCAAAAATGTGCCACAGGACCGGTGGTCATGCTGAACTGCATGTTATACACACTATTTAAATTGACTAGTGTAACTTTTGGGTGACTGTGTTTTATTTTTCAAATGAACATAGTGTGCGCGTAAGACACGTAAGACACCAGCGCGACCAAACAGCTGAATATCATATTCTGTCATGTTGGTCATAGTAAAGGCATAATTTGCTACTGCAAAGTCCAAAGCAGTTTGAAGTATTCAGAATATTAGCAAAGATTATTATAATTCGTTTAGACTAGAACACGGTTTCATTCTTATTTTGCTATGGAACCTGGTCGTTTTTTGTTTGTTTGTTTTTACTAACGAACCGAAATATTTTGCCTTTCGCCATGAATTTGACACCCACTCTCTGCCCATCTTGTACTTCTGAGTTTGAGATCTTCCCAGAGCACTAGCCTGCTTCAAATACTAAAATCAAGGCGCCCATCACTAGCATTGCAGATTATACAGTTTTCTGTTGCTATGTGGGCGCTCAGTTTTTTTCTGACATTTAGCTAAAATATCGACAACAAAAGTCTCGACAACCAGTGCTAGACTAAGACACACTTTTCTCATATCTTCGAATGCAAAAAAAAAAAAAAAAAAAAACATTAGCCTTTATAAATGTACTTTCAATCAACACTTCTTTATTTACCTCAAGTCTGCAAACACGCTGAGATGCTTCAAACTGCGTGCCGCACTTCATTCACGAGAGAGGCGGGAGGAATAATACGGTTTGACTGACAGTTTAATGAGCCAATGGCATCACGAGGTTTAGTGGCGGTGGCGTCGCTTACTGACCCAGGATCAGTGATCCGTAGCAGTTATATTTCCGATTTGAGCTTAAAGTATAGAACAATATATAGCTTGTAGCTTTTGTTGACGCTACCGCGTTACTTGATCAAAATAATAGCTTAGCTACTGAAAAGCTATTTGATTCAGAAAACAGCGACGCTACCACCACGCTACTGAGAAATGTAGTTAAGCTAGTAGCGTCACTACTTGTAGCGACGCTACTGCCCAACACTGGTGTTACACTGTTTTTCTTAATCTTTTTTAGGTGCACTGGAGCAACTGTATCTAAAGTGCTAGAAAAGAGAGAGTCCATAGTTTCTATTACATCATCAAGTTTTTCTGAGCTATTGGATATGCTGAGGAATTCAGATAAGTCAGGAAGATTACTTACAAAGCAGTCTTTTGTAGTAGAAGTGATGGTTCTACCGTATTTGTAGCAAGGAATTGAATTAACAGTTTTAGCTATCTGGATTATACAAGAGACTAGATAATGATCTGAGATATCATCGCTTTGCTACAGAATTTCAACGCCATTAACATCAATTCCATGTGACAGTATTAAATCTAGAGTATGATTTCGGCAATGAGTAGGACCTGACACGTGTTGTCTAACCCCAATAGAGTTCAAAATATCTATAAATGCTGTTCCTAATGCATCTTTTTCATTATCAACATGGATGTTAAAATCACCCACTATTAAGACTTTATCTGCGGCCAACACTAACTCGGATAGAAAATCAGCAAATTCTTTAATAAAGTCTGTATGGTGCCCTGGTGGCCTGTATACAGTAGCTAGCACAAACGTCACAGGGGATTTATCATTAGTACTTGTTTCTCTGGATAATGCTATATGAAGCACCATAACTTCAAACGAGTTATAATTGAAGCCCGTTCTCTGAGAGACATTGAGAATACTGCTATAAATAGTAGAAACACCTCCTCCTTTACCTTTTAGACGCGGTTCATGTTTATAACAGTAATCTTGGGGGGTGGACTCGTTTAAAATAATGTAATCGTCTGGTTTTAGCCAGGTTTCTGTCAAACAGAGCACATCTAGGTTATGATCAGTGATCATATCATTTACAAAAAGTGCTTTCGTAGAAAGGGACCTGATATTCAATAAGCCAAGCTTTATCAATTGTTTCTCTGTATTATATATATTTTTTATTTGTTGAACATCAATTAAATTGTTAGTCTTGATTTGATTCAGGCGTTTTTTGTATTTTTTTGCTCGGGGAACAGACACAGTCTCTATAGTGTGATATCTAGGTGAAAGGGTCTCTATGTGCTGAGAAATAACTGATTTCTGTGACGTGAGGCAGCTAGCAGACGGTCGGTTTAGCCAATCTGTCTGCTTCCTGACCTGGGCCCCAGTTAGTCAAGTGCAAACTCTAAGACTATATGCCATATTTCTAGATAGAAGAGATGCTCCACATCCGGAGGGATGAAGACCATCTCTTTTCAACAGGTCAGGTCTGCCCCAAAAGCTTGTCCAATTGTCTATGAAACCTATGTTATTTCACGGGCACCACTTTGACATCCAGCCATGGAGTGACCACAGTCTACTATGAATCTCGTCACCACGGTAAGCCGGGAGGGGACCAGAGCATATTACAGTGTCTGACATCGTACTTGCAAGTTCACACACCTCTTTAACATTATTATTAGTGATCTCCGACTGGCGAAGTCGAACATCATTAGCGCCGACGTGAATAACAATCTTACTGAATTTACGTTTAGCATTAGCCAGCACTTTTAAATTTGCCAAGATGTCAGGCGCTCTGGCTCCCGGTAAACATTGGACTATGGTGGCTGGTGTCTCTATTTTCACGTTCCGTACAATAGAATCGCCAATTACTAGAGCACTTTCATCAGGTTTCTCAGTGGGTGCTTCACTGAGTGGGGAGAACCTGTTTGATGTTCTGATCGGAACGGAAGAGCGGTGTTTTGACCCGCGACTATGCCGCCTCACAGTCACCCTCACATTGCCCTGCTGCATGGGCGTTGTTACCGGAACCGAACAATGTACAGGGCTTTCTGAGCTAGTCACATCCAAAACCATATCTAAGGCCCTCACATGCTTTCTTTCCTCCATTAAAGTTTGGATGCGTGACTCTAGTTCTGAAATCTTCTCTGTCAGCCTGACTAAATTCCTGCATTTATCACATTGTGGCCGGGCGGAGAACAGCAACAACACAACAAGAGTTGAGTGAGCCCCGGAGGGTGCGTTTATTGACAGTTGTGAACGTAAGTGAACAATACGGTGGGTGAAGAGGTGCGTTCGTCTTCCTGGCGGTGCAAGGTGGCTTCTTCCTGGGTGCTTGTGTCTCCTAATGACGGTGGCCGGTGCAGGGGGTCGGTGCAAGGGAGGTGCTTTAACCCCAAACGTGCAACCCAGAAGTGGGGGACCAAGCGGTCACGGCGACTCTGTAGGAGAAAGGATACAGTGATCAGGTAAGTCTCACAGTGCATTGGAGATGTCTCTCACTCTCTGGCTGAAGTAGGCTGCTTATAAAGCTGGCAGGGCCGTGACCGATTGGTCCGTGGTGAGTGGATCCAGCTGGTTCTCGTGTGTTGCCAGGGCGACGCTGATTGTTCCTCGGGACGCCCGTCACACTCCCCCCCCCAAGCGACGTCCTGGTCCTGGAGGTGAAAAGAGAGAGGGGAGACAGGGGGTGGGCGGGGAGTGACCCCTGACAGACCTGTGTAAGCTGCCCAAGACCGAGAGAGTCCGTCGGCATTGTTGTTGCTGGAACCGGCCCGGTGGCGCACATCGAAGTGGAAGTCCTGGAGCGACAGGAACCACCTTGTGACCCGGGCGTTCATGTCCTTAGCCCGGGCCATCCATTGCAGCGGGGTGTGGTCTGAGTAAATTTTCGGCCTAAAAGATAATATCTGAGCTCCAGGACTGCCCACTTGATGGCGAGTGCTTCTTTTTCCACGGCAGCGTAGTTCCTCTCGGCCCGGGTCAGCTTTCGGCTGATGTAGACCACCGGATGCTCCTCTCCCTCCTGGACTTGGGAGAGCACAGCCCCCAATCCTGTGTCTGAGGCATCCGTTTGGAGCAGGAAGGGGCAGTTGAAGTCCGGAGCGCGCAGGACCGGTTCTGTGGTCAAGGCCCGTTTGATCTGTTGGAAGGCGCGCTCCGCTTCCGGGGTCCAGCGTACCTGCTCGGGCTGCCCCTTCCTGGTCAGGTCTGTCAGAGGGGCGGCTATGGAGGAGAAGCTGGGGATGAAGCAGCGGTAATAGCCGGCCAACCCCAGGAAGGCCCGTACCTGGGTCTTGCTGCGTGGCTGTGGCGCTTCCAGGATCGCCTTAACCTTGTCTTCCTGGGGTTTTATGAGGCCTCTTCCCACTCTGTAACCCAGGTACCTGGCTTCTTCCAAGGCAAGGTGGCATTTGCGGGGGTTGGCCGTCAGTCCAGCCAGACGGAGCTCGGACAGCACCCTCCGGAGCCGATCGAGGTGGTCCTCCCATGCCTCCGAGTGGATGACCACGTCGTCCAGGTAGGCCGCGGCGTAGCTCTGATGGGGCCGGAGAATCACGTCCATGAGGCGCTGAAACGTTGCTGGAGCGCCGTGTAGGCCGAAGGGAAGGGTCCGGTACTGCCAGTGGCCCGACGGAGTGGAGAAGGCGGTTTTGGGCCTGGCCTCAGCGGAGAGGGGGACCTGCCAATAGCCCTTGGTCAGGTCCAGGGTGGTGATGTACCGGGCCCTTCCCAGGCGCTCCAGGAGCTCATCCACCCGGGGCATGGGGTAGCTATCGAACTCCGAGACTTCGTTGAGCCGTCGATAGTCATTACAGAACCTGAGGGTGCCGTCCGGCTTTGGGACCAGGACTATCGGGCTGGACCAGGGGCTCCGAGAAGGCTCAATGATCCCCAGCTTGAGCATTTTCTGGACTTCCTCCTCAATAGCCTGCCGACGGGCCTCGGGGACTCGATAGGGCCGTTGCCGGACGATGACGCCGGGAGGAGTGCGGATGTCGTGGGAGAGGACATTAGTCTGGCCGGGGGTGTCGGAGAACACGTCCAGGAACTGACCGACCAGGTGCCGCAGCTCCGTCTTCTGGGCGGCCGACAGATGGGGATTGATGTCTACAACCGCGGGTTCTGTGATGGCGAGGGCGACGGCTTGGTCCCTATCTCCAATCCACTTCTTGAGTAAGTTGATATGGTACAGCTGCAGGGGTCGTCTTCGCCCGGGCTGTCTTACACGATAGTTAACCGGGCCTACTCTTTCCTCCACGGTAAATGGGCCCTGCCACTGGGCGAGGAACTTGCAGGCAGCATTAGGGACCAAGACCATCACCCTGTCCCCAGGCTGGAACTCCCACGGTTGGGCCGGCCGATTATAATGGCGTTGCTGGGCTTGTTGGGACTTCACGAGGTGTTCCCGGACTAACGGCATGACCCTGTTGATTTTACTCCTCATGTCCTGCACGTGCTCCACCACGGTGCGGTAGACGGCCGGCTGCTGCTCCCAGGCCTCTCGGGCTACGTCGAGGAGACCACGAGGCTGGCGGCCGAACAGGAGCTCAAAGGGCGTGAACCCGGTGGAAGCTTGGGGGACCTCCCGTATGCCAAAGAGAACGTAGGGTAAGAGCAAGTCCCAGTCCTTCTTGTCTTCGGCCGCCACCTTCCGGAGCATCTGTTTAAGGGTCTGATTAAATCTCTCGACGAGCCCGTCGGTCTGAGGATGGTAGACAGATGTTTTGATTTGTTTTACCTTCAGCAGCCGGCACAGGTCAGCCATTAGCCGGGACATAAACGGGGTTCCCTGGTTGGTCAGAATCTCCGACGGAATACCCACCCGGCTGGAGAGCAGGAACAGCTCACGGGCGATGGCTTTGGCGGTGGCTTGGCGAAGGGGGACTGCCTCTGGATACCGGGTGGCGTAGTCAACGATGACCAGTATGTGTTCGTGTCCCCGGCCAGACCTCGGCAACGGCCCTACGATGTCCATCCCGATCCGCTCGAAAGGCACCCCGATGATGGGTAAAGGGATCAGAGGACTGGGGGGAGGCTTCCGAGGAGACGTGCGTTGGCATTCAGGGCAGGCTTGGCAAAAGCTCTTCACTTGGGCTTCCAGCCCCGGCCAGTGGAACCTGTCCCGGATTCGTTGGGTAGTGTTCTGGGCCCCCAGGTGGCCTGCCATCGGGTGAGCGTGGGCGAGCTCCAGGACCATCTCCGTCTTCTGCTTTGGCACTACCAGTAGTCGTTTAACCTCCCCCCGTCGCTCCGCGACGCAGTACAACAGGCCATTCCGAACGATGAAATGTGGGAGGGGGTGAGGGGCCGGCAGAATTTCCTGGTCCTCGAGCATGCGGACTTGCCGCCAGCAGTGCTTGAGCCTGTCGTCCTCTTTTTGGGCCTTCCCAAAGTCTCCTCCTCCAGTAACCTGTTGAAACACATCGTGAAACAGATTGGAACGTTGGCCGGCAGACTCACCCTCTCTCCCACTGTCCGTCGTTAGCAGGCTGGAGTGGTGTCCGGACCCCCGCGACGGCAGTGGCCGCGGCTTGCGGCGGCAGCGGACAGGCTGTGTGGTGGAGGCCAAGGCGGCGTCGAGCCCCGGCCAGTCTCTGCCCAGCAGTAGGGGAACAGGTAGGTCCTTCAGCACGGCGACTTCCAAGGTCCACGCCTGTCCATCCTTGTGGAAAGTAAGAAGGTTAGTTTGTACCTGGCGCGTGTCTCCATGCACGCAGGTGATCGGCATCAGGGCCTTGGAGGCTGGCCGGGGCCCAAGGGTGGCGGGCCGTACAAGGGAAACTGCGCTGCCGGAGTCCAACAGGGCCCGGAAGTAACGTCCTCTGATTCTGACAGTGGCCGTGGGTGCTTCAGGGGGTGTTTTTTGGTGAACCACACAGCCTGCCATCCAAGCTTTGATGGGGGTTGACTGCTCTGTGGGCATAGGCTCGTCGCGGGGGCTGGTCGGCCTGTGTACCGGTCGTGGGGTACCTTCCGGCGGCCGTCGCTCCTGGGGCACCCTCCGGGGAAATGGCTGCGCTCGCTCCCCGACGTCCCGGTGGTAGGTTGCGTCCGCCAGCTCCACGGCGTCGATCACTTCAGCAATGGTTTTGGGTCCCCGCATACCCGCGGCCTGCCTCATCGAGCAGGGTAAAGCTCTCAGCAGCTGATCTACCACCACCCGTTCGGCTACTTGAGCTGGGGAGGGTGAATCTTCTAGTAGCCAGTGCTCGGCTAACCGCATCAGATCAGCGGCCTGGGCGCGGACTGGCAACCGTGTTTTAAACTCCCATTCGTGGAAGCGCTGGGCGGCAACGGTTGCAGAAAGGCCGAGACGGCCTAATATTTCTTTTTTTAACTCATTATAATTATTTTGGGAAGACGCTGGTAAGGAAAAATATGCCCGTTGCGCCTCACCGGAAAGCAGCGGTGCCAGTGTCGCAGCCCACGTACCTCTCGCCCACCCCTCGGTGCGAGCGAGTGATTCGAACATCTTAAGGTAGGCCTCAATGTCATCATTTGCGGTCAGCTTGGGTAGCAAACGGGCAGCGGTGACTCGAGGATCCGGTAGAGGGACGTTCTGGGCGGCCGGTAAGCGTAATTCGGCCAAATACCCTTGAATGTGGCTATGTTGCTCAGTAAGCAGTTCAAAACATTGTTGCTGGCGGACGCTAACCTCCGTAAGCTGTTTTACCAGATCCTCCATCGTTGCGGGGAGGAGCGAGCCTAAAAAGAAAGAAAAAGAAACAGCCGGAGGTGAGAGGGGCAACAAAATGGCGGTGTAAACAACGTCTTGCTTGTTGGTGTTCTCAGCTGGCTCTAGGAACGTTCTGCCCGCATTCTCCACCACCTTGTGGCCGGGCGGAGAACAGCAACAACACAACAAGAGTTGAGTGAGCCCCGGAGGGTGCGTTTATTGACAGTTGTGAACGTAAGTGAACAATACGGTGGGTGAAGAGGTGCGTTCGTCTTCCTGGCGGTGCAAGGTGGCTTCTTCCTGGGTGCTTGTGTCTCCTAATGACGGTGGCCGGTGCAGGGGGTCGGTGCAAGGGAGGTGCTTTAACCCCAAACGTGCAACCCGGAAGTGGGGGACCAAGCGGTCACGGCGACTCTGTAGGAGAAAGGATACAGCGATCAGGTAAGTCTCACAGTGCATTGGAGATGTCTCTCACTCTCTGGCTGAAGTAGGCTGCTTATAAAGCTGGCAGGGCCGTGGCCGATTGGTCCGTGGTGAGTGGATCCAGCTGGTTCTCGTGTGTTGCCAGGGCGACGCTGATTGTTCCTCGGGACGCCCGTCACACCATGTATAAGGCTCACTGCTGACAGAGATAGATAAGCTATACATGTGGCAAGCAGTGCAGACTACAATTGTAGGAGAAGAAGCCATTACTCACCGTGATTGTAGAATGATTTCAATTTACCAATGTTGTTAGAGTTCCTGAAGAACAGATCAGGGGGAGAAAAAACGGAACGGAACCGGCTAAAAGAGTACTAAATATACTCTTATACTTTTACTTTTAAAAAATAAAAACGTGAATGGAACGCAGATGGCAAGTTAACCGGCCAGCGCAATGCTAAAAATAGTAAACAAGAGTTAAAAGCGTGAATGGAGTGTGCGCTGCACTCGTGATTATAGAGTAAGGCGAACAATCAAATTAGTCAGATTAGTTTGATGGATACGACCAGAAATTAAGTTAAGCTATATCTATCAATTTAAAACGGCAGAATTAACGATAAGATAGAGAATCCAGTAGAAAATCCAGTAGAAAAACTGGATTTAGCGTGGAATATCACTATAACCTACTACAGTAAGCGCTGCTGCAGAAGGCCGGGACTTGGGCGGGCGCGGGAAGGGAATGTCAACTTGCGTTTGTGAGTCATTCTCCACGGATCACGATGATTGGCAGAGAGGACTAACGTGAGCATACGTAATAGCACGTTAATCTCAATCATGATGGTACTGCAGACGTAAGCTAGATCAATGAGCACAGAAGTTGTATGATTACAACGAACATAATTTGAGGTGTCACAAAATTCTAAAACTATCGTACATTATGGGATTTTTTTCATTATTGATCGTACAGAGGTCAAAATTATGGTACAAATACGATAATTATCGTACGTCTGGCAACCCTGATCCTCGAAATTCTGGCTTCCGAGGATCCTTCCTTGACATTGAGAAACGCCTATAATGTCTCAGAGGAATATAGCGGTCGCCATTAGCCAAAATAGACGCTAAATTAATAAATAACGGGCCGTTTCCATGGAGAGCAGAGGATCCGCGGCTCATAAGCGCGTCTATAAGTATTACAGTGCTTCTATTCAGGTTTGTTTTATTCTTATAATTACTGTGAAACGTAAAGGACACCAAAACAATCTGCTAAGCTATGTATTGAGTGTATATTGAATATTGACAGTAAAGTACAGTAGGTGTTTCAGTAAATACAAAGGCAATCATAAAAATGAAACATAATTCAGTCAATAATCATGAAAAGTGCTATGGTACATAGTAAAATGGTATTCTAAGGGGTAATGTGCTTTATAAAACCTGTTTTTGCAAAGAAACAGAAGGAAACTTTTAGGGGGAAAAATTGGGGGAAAAGGGGTGTAGAGAATTTTGGTTTAGCTCAAAGAATTTAAGATGATCAATATATGTGTGTATATGCATGAGACTGTTTCTCTCATCACATATACACTGCAAAACTCCACCAGGTCTTATGACCAATGAATAGGATGACATGAGTTATTTAGAACATACATTTCAGTCAGGGAAAGTAGTTTAACTCACAGGAAATCGTGTATAATAATCGTCATTAAATATACGCAATTTCCAGTTTCTGATCAGTAACAGTAATAATGATATCGACTGGTTTCTTTGTCCAGCAAATTGTTCAGTGATACCCATTACTCTGACGTTGGCCCGTCGTCACGGCAACGGATTTTTACTAACCAGAACGGAGTTAAAACAATTGAACAGAATAGGGCTTAAGGTAGCAATATGAGATCGAAACAGTTTAAGTGACTTTGTAATGTAAGCATTCAGCACAGAAGTCATTATATGTGAATATATGGTTGTTTATTAAACTATTCTACTTACAAACGATCGCACATAGACAAACGTACATAAAACACAAATAGACAGAGAACGCGTGAGAGAGAGAGAGTAAGAGAGAGAGAGAGAGAGAGAGAGAGAGAGAGAGAGAGAGAGAGAGAGTAAGAGAGAGAGACAGAAAGTGAGTTTGCAAGGGACAGGAATGAAACGGTTCTGAACAACCTGAAATCGTTTCTTTTATAAAACGCCTTAAACGCAGCTATCTACGTTTGTAGAAAGGACGGATACTTGCAAGCTTGTTGTTGTTGTGCATTGGGTCCGTATGTGTTCAGTTCAGAAAGTCCTTTCCAGTTCCTTGAGAGTATTGCAGGCCTCATCATCTCCACTGCTAGGTGAGACCCCCCCCCCCCCCCCCATGGATCTGGGGGGAGGTGCGGGTGACGTGTCTTTGTGTCCCGAAGGCAAGAGAGCTAGAGAGAGATGAGGGAAGGTTTATAAACCTGTAGGTCATTCACGCCCACAGTTGGACCTTGTCCAATCCGGTTGATCTGAGTTTTGGAGGGAAGATTGAAAGTCTTTGTCTCTCAAAATGGTGTTTCGCATGTGGAAGCTGATTGGTTGTTTGGCTACAAAACTTTCAAAAGTTCAATAATACCTATAAAGCAAGGAGTTATTAAGATGCCACAAACATTAACATTTAGGGAATAATAAATGCTGCTCATAGACACCAAACATGATCTATGTATCTTCTCGTTTGACTGAGTGATTCTAAATGTGAGAGTCTTAGCATGCACAATAATTCACCTATTGCGGATTAATGTTTGAGGCCAACATACATAACAGAAACAACAATATAAGAAAAGGTAACACATTGATATGTGTACATTTCTATATAACTGTATGTGGGACTGTATGTCTGAATAAGGAAAGTGTATCTGCATTTCTGTAAGAGTCTTATCTTGATGGTGGGGGATGAGTTGGATAGTGACCAGAGGTCTGGCTCATAGCACCTAGGTGTTAATCATGGAGATAATCGGGGGAGAAGTCATTTAAGGAATATAACTAGTTATTTCATGTCTGATGGGCTCCAGGCACTACATATCCCCTCTTTCGAACGTTGTTGTCCGTCCAACAGACAACAGCGAGCGACGTCAAAGGTGCGGAACAATCAGGCATGCACCCGGCACTCATGGCTGGAAGAGAGAGGTGGCTCTCTGGAGGTTGGTGCTTCAAGGAGTGGCTGTGGTGCCGTGGTCGACGTTATCAGGTGTGATAATGTAGACAGTGGCAAGGTATGGGTCCTCGAGCTTTGTGCAGCAGGTGTCGAGGCACTGTCACTTGTCATCCTGACCCAGGTTGGTCTGTGTCAGGTGGTTGTTATCTAGTATCTGTCGTCCCTGCAGTCTGTAATCGCTGGTTGGACTCTCACTTGTGAGAGGGCAGGTAGTTCCAGGGTTCGCAGAGAATTGTCATAAAGATTTTGTAGTGTAAAGAAAGTTTCAGACGGACCCGGTTAGGGTGCAGGAGGGCAGCAGGTGTCTGTTATCCCGCTGTTTTGCTCAAATGTCATCAGGCGTCTGATGTTGGGGGTGTCGACGCTGACTTGAGCGGGTCTGAGTTGTGTTGGTAGGGGTTTTGCTGTTGGGCCTGTGGGCCCGTTGCTCCATTCAACATTGTCTGGCTGCTCCTGAGGTGTCGGCTGGTCTTATGGGATGCTTTTTCCTTTGAGGAAGTCTAATGCGGTGTTGCGTTGGGCAAGGAGTCAGAAGTTTATCTTTCAGTACTTCTCAGTGGAGTTTCATTCAAGGAGCTCTTTGTTAGCATCAGAAACTCTGTTCTGGAAAAGCAGGCGTGTCCAGCTGTCCTTGTGGGTGTCGGTTAATTTTGGTACTCGGAGACTTGCAGGTTCAGTTCATTTACCTCCTGTCTGAGGCCCTTGAGGGTGTGGGCCAAGGAGAAGATGATGCTGCTCAGCTCCTGGTTGTCCAGGCTGGATGTGAGTTGTCCATTTGTCGCAGTCCTGCTGTTCCTTTCTCTGCCATTGCAGGCCGTTGGCTGCTTTAGGCTGAAGGATGCC
This sequence comes from Garra rufa, assembly GCF_049309525.1. Classification (NCBI taxonomy): domain Eukaryota; kingdom Metazoa; phylum Chordata; class Actinopteri; order Cypriniformes; family Cyprinidae; genus Garra; species Garra rufa. Next base: position 10,381,417 of record NC_133361.1, read on the forward strand.
GTTCTCTGTACTCTGCTGAGTCTCCAGTTGGTCCTGGTGAGTGGCAGGGCTGGATGTCCGAGACACACTGGTTCACAGTTCCTATTGTGAATCTCGCTGGCTGCGGCATGCTTTTGGCTTCCTGCGCTCTTTGGATGCAGGTGTCGCACTCAGGCATGTTTCACTGAAGTACTGGTGAGCAATGTAGGTGGTGACACGGGTGGTCTCTTAGTTGACACGGGTGTCGTTTCTGGTGCCATCTGGTGGTAAACGTTCACAGATGTTTCTCGTCGACTGACTGCTTTGCATTGTAGAGGGGCTGTGTCGTTTGAAATCTGCTCGTTTCGAGCTGGCATCAAACTTAGCATATTCTGATGTCCTCTGTCACTGCATGCTTGGCAGTGCGCCACTTTTGCGTTGGTAGTGGCTTTGGTACTCTGGTGTATTCTGCACGGTGCATCTTGGGCATACATCAGCAATGACCCCCCTTTGTTCCTGGAAAGCTGGGAGCTGTGGCGGTGTTTGGTTATCAGGAACAAATGTGAGGATGTGTCATCTAGATGCGGTATGTGTGTGACATCACTGAGTTGTTTTCGGCTTAGTGCCTTAGTGTGGTCGGACAGTGCAAGGTTAAGTGTCAGCAGTGCTTGGGAGCAGTGGAGGCTGCTTTAGCAGAGCTATTTTGTAGGTGGAGCCAGTGTGCATGGGTGTGATGCAGGCAGCGAAGCAGCATGAGGTGTTTGCTTGTGGCTTAGAAGTGATGCTTGGGTTGGGTGGGTGGGTTTTTTGTTGTTGAAAACCTTAGGCAGCCACAAAATCCCTCAGTTTTTTCCTGGGCCTTTCACTGTTTTTCCACGAATAGCATGTAATGTTCTTATTGTGATGGCAATGCTTGTCTGGAACATGCTCGTCTTGTTGATGCTCATCTGTTTCAAACTGAGTGGTGTTGTTTGAAACTGAGCTTAGCCTACTTTGAGTCTATGCAGGTTAGTAATTTTCAGAGGGAGTTCTTGCGACTTGCTGTGACACAAGGGTTGATCCGATTGCTGTCACTCGTGCTGTGATGTCAGGTGGCCCGGCTTAAGGTGTTGCAGTGGGACCATGTACATGACATTAGTTCTGCATCATCGTCATATGTGGAGAGCAGCTTTGGCACCACTTCTGAGTGGCCATTTTCCCTTAGGCTCTTCATGACGGAATTGTTTAAAGTCTTTGAAATACCTGAATGGTATGTACACTGCAAAAGATTACTTTTCAGAAAGGGGGTGTGGCTTCTAGAGTGGGCACTGCTTCACGTATTCCATTGAATGTGTGTGCAGCGTTAGGGTTTTAGCCACACTGTGTTTTGAGCCGAACAGTGACCCCTTTTGGTGAATGCAGGTAGTTCGTTCGCCAGAGTGTAAACATCTGGGAGTAATCTTATCTAGCAAGGCTTTCTCGCAGTTGAGGGAGTATCGTAGGGCTGTGAGAAACAGGAAGTAGCAGGTTTTGCATTGTCTATTCCAGGTTAAGTTCAGAGCACAGGTGTCCTCAGTGTTGGCCTGCACTGATCTCAGATCACTCCCACACAGTGATGTCGCTGCGTGTTCAGCTCCCATACACCACTGTATGTTTGTTCACCTTGGTCAGTCAGACGTCCCCCCTTGGCATGGGGCAGCTGGACAATCACTTTGCTAATCTTTATTGCCTTCTGGTGCTTGGCTGTTTTCCGGCGGTCTGTAGAGTCCGCTGAGTCGAGCGATCGCTGTACGGAAGAAGGCTGTAGCATTTGGGTGGTGACTCACAGTGTGATGTGGATATCTGAGGGGAAAGATTTTCTGGCGTTGATGCCATCTTCCCTTGGTGCCTGTCGCGTTGTCTCACGTAGGCTCAGATGCTGTTCGTAGCAGTCGTGTTCTTAGCTGCTGTATTCAGTTTTGACAGTTTTGACTGCTGGTACAAATGGCTGGGGTCCTGTTAGTTGGAGGTGGAGCTAAGCAGATCTGTCTCGTGGTCACACTGGGCAATGTTCTTGCTTAAAAGTCAATGTTTTGCAGACAGGCGTGTGTTGTAGCCTACTGCAGTGTTCAGGAAGACAGCGTTTTGTGGTGACAGCTGTCAGATTCTCGGCCAGCTTGCTGGCATGTGAGGTGTGAACGGTGGGCTGTTAGGCCCGGGAGAGATTTTGTGTTGAGCTCTCCTGTTTGTTCATATTGTTATCTGCAAGCATTTGAGTTCTTTAAGGTGTGCTGGGTTCAGCTCACTTTGTGTTTCTTTGCGGAGTTGTTACTTGAACTTCGGCGTAGGCTGCTTGCAGGAGGCCTTAAGAGGCTTTGGCTGTGGCATGAGTGCTGCTGTCTGCCTGGGTCCATTGTAAAGAGAGCTTCCGCTGTTTAGGAGTGTTCTCCTGTACTGCTCTCTGCGCTCAGTCTGTGGGGGTGTTGCAGGCGTGTCTTGAAGCTTTTCTCCTCTCTCCTCGTGTAGGTCCTTGTCCTCTTCATCTGCTATCTCTGAACATCCAGATGGTCTAGGCGGTTCTGCGCACTGTCCTGGTTCCGTCGTGGGTGAAGCTTTCTCCGCTGCGGCTTTAGTCAGACGATCTTGTTGAGGGCGTGGTCACTGATGGTCCGGGCTGTAGATGAGTTGATTGGTTCTCTGCAGCCGTAGCTCTTGACTGGATCGTGATCCATTCGCCTGTGTGTGTGGTCGTCCGGCTGTTCTCCGCTCAGGGGCTGTAGTCACTAGACCCAGGGCAGGATGGCATCTTTGCCTTGTCTGGACTGGATGGCGAGACTGGATGGTGACATGTTGACACAAATAGAGAGGGAGAGACAAAGCACAACGAGCCAATGCAAGTCCGTACAGAACTAATGAGCTAAAATGTTGCTATGTGTTGCGCACTTAACTGATGTCATCAGATGGTGACGCAAACTAAACGCTTATTATCCTAGCTGTAAAGAAGGGGTCAGATAGTTTGTGTGGGTAAACACAGGAAACTATGAGTAAACTTAATGATGAGCGATTAACTTTGGAGCTATTCAGTTCATCGGTGTAGTTACCAAAAGATTTCACTGATGTTCAGACAGGTTCAGTCTCTAATAGGGAGAAAAATAAAACAAAATCCATCAGAAAGAGAGGTATAAAGGGTTAAAGCAAAAGAGAGAAAGGCCCCCCTGGGATGGGCCGAATTACCCGGGGTACTGAGAGTGCAACTTGATCGATTTGGTCAAAGTTTAAATTTAAATCAAGACTGTTTAATCAAAAATTTAAAATGAGCAAATACAATTATAATTGCTAAAGGGAGAGTTGAATCTAAGGCGGTGAAATAATTAAAATTAAATCACACACACAAAAAAAAGAAAACATACATTATGTTAATTATCATTATGGTTTAAATAACAATGATTAATAATGTAAAATCAAAAAGGAAAAGAGAAGGGAGAGACTGACTGGGACTATCCATAAGCGTTGTTGCTCAAAGAAAACAAAAACAAAAAAAATATGAAATCAGGCATAGGTATTGGAAGAGGTTTTAGACAGACTTCTATCTTTTAATAGAAGGAAATACCTTTTATGCGGGATTTCAGATTCCACCTTGTGTGGATTTAAACGCGCATCTAAGCGCAGTTACCATGGCGACGCGTTATCGCGGGTGTATATTTCTTGTGTCCGTTTTACTGAACACAGGTACATGTGTTTGTAAACTTTAACTTAATAGGATGGTTACACTATTAAAAGGTTGCTTAGTTACGATGCGTGCACCTTGATCTTGAGCCAGCCTGCTGACACAAGACTTGTGTGTGCTTTGCACAAAACAAATAAATAACACTCGATCAAGATTTGTACAGTAATAACGCGAAGTTGTTTACTATATTAAATCTATTCGATGAGCAAACGGGGTCAACCTAATCAGTTAGCTAAGCTGAGGTTTTAACCCAAAGGAGCAAGATAGCTGCTTAACATTGGAGTGCACATCAATGGCTAATCTATCTACCCTCAAAATATAAAGATATGGCCTTTGTAAGGTGAAAGAGGAACATCGCTCAATCAGCTTCTTCACGCTAAAAAAAGGTTTTCTTCGCTTAATTTAGAGTGGCTTCAGGACGCACTATTTTATAGGGTCAATATATAAAGGCTTTAAGGTGAAAGAGGAACATCGCTCAATCAGCTTCTTCACGCTAAAAAAGGTTTTCTTCGCTTTATTTAGGGTGGCTTCAGGACGCACTATTATATAGGGTCAATATATAAACTGCAGTTAAGTTACGTCTTAACAGCGGTTGAGTTTCTCTGTGCGAGAGGCTCAAACATCTGTGAAGGTGTTAAAGGTGGGCTGGTCCACACGGTTCTAACACACACACACAAACAAAAGAGACGCGAGTCGCGAGCCGAGTTTGAATAAACAAGCATGCAGACACACAAATTATTCCTGAGCTGCTCACATCACATAGTTTAAAACTGCCCCGCATTCTAACGCCAATTAATGTAGAGAATTTTGGTTAGCTCAAAGAATTTAAGATGATCAATATATGTGTGTATATGCATGAGACTGTTTCTCTCATCACATATACACTGCAAAACTCCACCAGGTCTTATGACCAATGAATAGGATGAAATGAGTTATTTAAAACATACATTTCAGTCAGGGAAAGTAGTTTAACTCACAGGAAATCGTGTATAATAATCGTCATTAAATATACGCAATTTCCAGTTTCTGATCAGTAACAGTAATAATGATATCGACTGGTTTCTTTGTCCAGCAAATTGTTCAGTGATACCCATTACTCTGACGTTGGCCCGTCGTCACGGCAACGCATTTTTTTACTAACCAGAACGGAGTTAAAACAATTGAACAGAATAGGGCTTAAGGTAGCAATATGAGATCGAAACAGTTTAAGTGACTTTGTAATGTAAGCATTCAGCACAGAAGTCATTATATGTGAATATATGGTTGTTTATTAAACTATTCTACTTACAAACGATCGCACATAGACCAACGTACATAAAACACAAATAGACAGAGAACGCGTGAGAGAGAGAGAGAGAGAGAGGGAGTAAGAGAGAGAGACAGAAAGTGAGTTTGCAAGGGACAGGAATGAAACGGTTCTGAACAACCTGAAATCGTTTCTTTGTAAAACGCCTTAAACGCAGCTATCTACGTTTGTAGAAAGGACGGATACTTGCAAGCTTGTTGTTGTTGTGCATTGGTTCCGTTAAGTTCAGAAGGTCCTTTCCAGTTCCTTGAGAGTATTGCAGGCCTCATCATCTCCACTGCTAGGTGAGACCCCCCCCCCCCCCCCATGGATCTGGGGGGAGGTGCGGGTGACGTGTCTTTGTGTCCCGAAGGCAAGCGAGCTAGAGAGAGATGAGGGAAGGTTTATAAACCTGTAGGTCGTTCACGCCCACAGTTGGACCTTGTCCAATCCGGTTGATCTGAGTTTTGGAGGGAAGATTGAAAGTCTTTGTCTCTCAAAATGGTGTTTCGCATGTGGAAGCTGATTGGTTGTTTGGCTACAAAACTTTCAAAAGTTCAATAATACCTATAAAGCAAGGAGTTATTAAGATGCCACAAACATTAACATTTAGGGAATAATAAATGCTGCTCATAGACACCAAACATGATCTATGTATCTTCTCGTTTGACTGAGTGATTCTAAATGTGAGAGTCTTAGCATGCACAATAATTCACCTATTGCGGATTAATGTTTGAGGCCGACATACATAACAGAAACAGCAATATAAGAAAAGGTAACACATTGATATGTGTACATTTCTATATAACTGTATGTGGGACTGTATGTCTGAATAAGGAAAGTGTATCTGCATTTCTGTAAGAGTCTTATCTTGATGGTGGGGGATGAGTTGGATAGTGACCAGAGGTCTGGCTCATAGCACCTAGGTGTTAATCATGGAGATAATCGGGGGAGAAGTCATTTAAGGAATATAACTAGTTATTTCATGTCTGATGGGCTCCAGGCACTACAGGGGGAAAGGGGCAATGTGACTCCCTTCGGTTATAATTCAATAACTTTCAATTAGAAACTGTTATATGAAAAAAATATTTTTTCTGGTATATCCTGAGACCTAGTGGAATCAAACAAAACAATTTGCAAAGAACTGAGACACCTAAATCCTGAGTAACAGACTTTCAAAAAAAAACTTTTGAAAAAAAAAAAAAATCAAAAAGCGCCTATGATTTTTTAGTTTTTATTGTAATTTTTGAAACCTATATAATGATATTCATAAAGAATTACACTGATATTATGTAGTTTAAAAGGTTTTCTATACAATGAAACCATTTTTTTTATTTCCTCCATTGTCTGTGTATAGGGGAACCATTTGAATTTAGGTAGGCCAAATGCAGGCGGAAATCCCCCAAATAGCTGCAGAGCTTAAGAGGTTAAGTAATGAATAAATGCACACATTAATGAAACTGTTATATTTTATTTACTGACAACAACAGGAAACATGAAATCAAGCATCAGAAAAGTGCTGTAATAGCTCTGCTTAAAATTATTTATTTTTTATTAAATATTATTAATAAACTGCAACTTAAGGATTAAAATATGTTTTATTGATGTCTGTAGTGTACTCACTCAAAGCCTTTGATGGCAGCACTGTTTTATCAGTCATTCTTCACCAGACAAGCATCTCATCTGTCCCTGTAACATCCAGCCAAGATTCAGTTCCCTCTGATTCGTGTGCTCAATACTACATTTATGAGCTAGCTGTTGTGTTAATTGCCTTTTTATCCAATACAAATGCTCCTGAATTTATCAACAGTACTAATAGACAAATGAAATAGATAACTCAAGTTTAGTTACTATATGAACGTGTTTATTTACATTACATCCATCTAAAGCAGTGTTGACAACAGTGAACTCTACATAAACTCACATAACGTCCATCACTCATTTAGATGTCTGTTTGGTGTTGTGATGTGCTCATCTAATTCTCTTAGAACATTTTCCTGTCAGTTGTTAAACAGACATTAAGTAATCATCTTTAAGATGATTTAAATGGTCGCTATACATAATAAAACGTGTTTTACAGCGAAATCACAAATATATTTTAACGTTACTGTCTAACATCTTAACACCTTATGCAAATCGGCAGTTTACGATACAGTAGCTCAACATGTAGGATTTTAAGACAGGGAACCGTGTTTTGGTTTTTAATACTTACATTTGTAAACACTCTCGTCGCTGTTCTCAAACACGTTCGATGATGACGTTTTGGCCTCCTGTGGCCTCCTGGGATTGAAAAGTGTCCATCAGATGAACACTTCAGAATCTGGGCTGAAGCAGTAGTCCATCTGAGGATTTCTTGCTTACTCTTTTATGAATAATAAGGTTTCGAATATACTTCTTTCTTCACGTACTCTATTTTTTTCCTACTATATAGTAGGTAAGTAGGCATATTCGAACGCAAATTAAGTATACGTTCGTCCGAATCTCTGGAGAATTAGTGCACTCGCCTACTAATTCTCGCCTACTCTTTTATAAATACTGAAGATTCAAACATACTTATTCACTCACCTACTGCTTTTCACCTACTATATAGTATGGAAGTATGCGGTTTTGAACGCAGCCTCCGTTTTCTTTCCTGAGAGCAGCTGCTAATTGTATGGGGGCAGAGATTCATAAACACCTGTGTTCTCTGCCTATTTAAGAGCTGCTAGAGGCACTTCAATGGCGGCTTGCCCTGGGAACTCTGTTTTGTGTTTTAATTTGTGTTTTGTTTTCTTATTTTCTTTTCTTTAAGTATAACCCATTCCTTGGATTTATATGAAAAGGAGGAAAAATATCTACTGGGTCTGAGCTCACCAAATATGTGTAGTTAATAATACTTGGAGGCTTGGGTTCGGGATCTTCACATTAAACACACACAAAAAATACAAAAGAAATTGTGTTTATAAAATGTAACTGCACTAACTTCAATTTAGATCTGATCACAAACTGCTTGAATAAGACACAAACACAGAAATTAGTTTAACAGAAAATTTGTATTCAATGTATTTTCTCCTTCTCCTATCGTCTCCTTCTTTCTTTTTTTTTTTTCTTTTTCTTTTTCAATGCAATATGCTTGAAAGCCTTTTGGCATATTAAAAGAAATAGTAAAAATAATATATATATATCTTCAGCTTTCAGGTTTCAATTCAACCTTTAAACAATAACGTTGTCAGTCAACAATTACTATTGGAGACAAAGAAAACAACATTATAATAAAATTAAAGATAGTCCAAACATAGAATAGAGTAGAATAGAGAAGATGACCCCTCTCATAATACATCCCGACCAAACTGGTTTCATAAAAGGGAGGCACTCCTCAACAAATACAAGTAGATTACTTAACTTGATAGACTACTCATGCAATAAAAACCTTCAAATTACAATATTGTTTCTAGATGCAGAAAAAGCTTTTGATAGGGTTAAACTGGTTAAAAATATTCTATAACTCTCCAACAGCACGTGTCAGGACAAATGACCAAACATCCTCTAGCTTCTGTCTTACAAGAGGCACCAGGCAGGGATGCCCCCTCTCCCCTTCACTGTTTGCAATTTTTATTGAACCATTGGCAGAAGCAATTAGACAGGCTACAGTGATTAAAGGCATTAAATGCAAGAATGTAGAACATAAAGTCAGTCTTTTTACGCAGATGATCTGTTACTTTTTCTTCAGCATTCACAAACCCCTCTCTCTGAGGTAATTACATTAATAAACTTTCTCAGGAGTCTCAATTATTCAATAAATTGGTTAAAATCTACAGTACTTCCGATTAATTGCTCCTTCCAGAACTCTCCAACTCCACTGCAATCCGGAAATATTAAATATATAGGTATTAATGTTTCACCTTGGATGGCATATGTAATTAAATTAAACCACATTCCACGTTTAAAGATGGTAGAAGATGATCTAGCCAGATGGAAGTCTCTACTCATATCACTCATGGGAAGAGTCGCCTCAATAAAAATTATGGTTTTGCCAAGAATTAAGTATTTATTTGCAATGATCCCGAGCAAACCTTCAACTGACTGGTTTAGATCACTGGACTACTCCATCTCTAAATTCATTTGGAAAGGCAAAACCCCTCGTATAAGCTTAAAAACGCTGCAAAAGACCAACGATAAAGGAGAACCAGATCTGCCTAACTTTCACCACTATTTCTTAGCCAACAGGCTTCAACACATTTCAGGGTGGTTAACACACACCCCCTTAGATGAACCTTGGCTAGATGTAGAACAGGCATTATGCAATAATATAGAGATTTCAGATCTGCCATTCATTAGCTCGATCATCAAACAACACTTATGCTTCAAAAGTATCAGTATAAGCTCTTCTCTGGCAGCATTGTGGGAGTTTCTCAAAATGACCGAGTCTTCACTAATCCCTTGCAAACGTACTCCCATCTGGAACAACCCTGACATATTACTAAACAATAATATGATTAACTTCACAGATTGGAGTTGTAAAGGTATTAAATACCTGGAATATATATTCGAAGGGACAGACTTTATTCCCTTTGACCTATTAGTTAAACAATATGGGATTAACAAGAACAGATTTTTAAAATATCAACAAGTTAAATCTATAGTAAAAAAGAAATTTAAGTTTAATAATATCAAATTACAAATACCACCAAGTGTGGCAGAATTTCTTAATCTCAAAACCCCCAAATAACTGTAAAATTTACAGGACACTTTCCAAAATAGATGAATTAATATCGCTTCCTATTGCAAAATAGGAGGCAGATCTATCAGTAAGCAGGAACCACAATTTCTGGTCTCAGATATGTTTAAAAACCTTTGAACTGATTAGAAATCCCGGTTTACAATTAATACAATACTAAATCCTGCATAGAGTGCACTATACAGGTCTTCGGATGTTCAGGAAGGTTTTACAGATTCTAACAACTGCTCATTCTAATAACTGCAATACACCTGACAATTACATCCACGCCCTATGGTTCTGTCCACCTGTTCAGAGGTTCTGGCATGGGATTTGTGAAGACTTAGCAAAGTGTCTTTAATGTTCCATTCCAGCCTCTCCGTCAGTCTGCCTGTTGGGTGACCTAGATGGTATCACTACAGAAGGCAAGGCAACACAATCCACATGATCTTCACGGCCTTATGCATTGCAAAGACGACTGTCCTCAAGAAATGGAAAAATAAAAATAATCTCAATATCAGCCAATACAGAGATCGTTTATTGTACTATATTAATCTTGACACAGCGTCTGCTGCCACATTAGATCATTCTCTCTGGGCTCCTTTGATCAGCTCCATCACCTAGTGTGGGTGGGGGTCATGATGCTGTCCGTTTTTGGTTTTTGTTGTAGCGTGAGTTGATGCTTGCATGTGGACCCGACCATGGTGTGGGGGCCTTCGGTGCCTCTTTGGATGGTGGGGACGTTGTTACCATCTGTCAAGTATCCACTGGGGGGGGGGGGGTAGTTTTTCCTCGGCTGTGGGGTCTGGTGGGCAGCCCCAGGCTGCCGTGGGCCCTGGTCCGGATGGGCCTTAGCCCCCGGACCTGAGCGGACTTGGGGCAACGGGGGTGCCTATGGGGTCAGTGGGGGAGCTGACTCCTGGTGGGGGGGGGGGGGGGGCACTTTACAGGTAGGGTTTTGGGTGTGTCACTGGGAGGAGTATAGAGGTCAAATGGGGTGTGTGAATGTGGGTACCGTGTCCATTTTTGTGGGTCCACATGTGGGGCGCGTGTGTGAATATTTTGTTTGTGTCCATGAGGGTGGGAACGTATGCATGTGTATGTGTGTGCATGTTTGTCTTCTCCACTTTGTGGAGAGTGCCCCTGGTGGCCAGTTCTTTGGTGGTATCTTGCTCCGGGGCGGGTCATAACAACTTCCCATTGCACTGCATTTCAACTAAAACATTGTCAAATTAGATTCCTGGGTCTTGTTGAATTATTTTTTTTTATTTCTGTCTGAAGTAGTGTATTATGTGATGTAAGTTGTCTCTAATTAATGAAGTGTCTCATTCTTGATTGTGTATTATCAGGTTTGGGGGCATTTATAATAAAGAAACAAGGATGTCTGCAGTTATATTCCTGCTGAATAAAACATGGATGTCTGCAGTAAGATTTCTGCTGAATCTCTGTGTTGCTGCAGAAGAAACTGACAAAGATGCAGGAACAAGATTCTCGACTCTGATCTCATCTGTGTGCAGCTACACAACCTTCCCTTTTGATGACAAGGATTATCATGATTATGTTCAGAGTGCTTTCCTGCTGGATCTTTACTCTCATCTGAAGAACTATGAGACTCAAACAGACAGGAGTTTTCTTCCAGCATTACAGTCAGTTTTCCAGTCACCTGATGAATGGATCATAGATCTCTCATGGAGAAAGAGCTCCGTCCTCCTGGAAGTGCTGAAACTACAAACACAGAAGAAACCAGTAGAGCTGAGCAGATGTTCAGAGGAAGAGAGTGAAGTGAAGATTATCCTTCAGTGTCTGCCCTACATCTCACAGCTGAGGTGAGAATATCTCTGGTAACTTACAGTTATTGTGAAATATGATTTCTGCATAAGCTGGGAGTCGTTTGAGTTTTACTTTGATTTTCAAATTAGCAGAAATTTAGCATCAAGCAATTGTTTGCTTTTAGTTTGAGTTTTCCCTCTTTTCCTCGCTTTCCTTGAGAAGCCCTTGTCTGCAGCCTGCAGATCCACATGTCTTCTCATTGGTTGTAGGTAAATGAATAATGTCGAGATAATGTAACTCCCACAACTTATCTCATTGGTGGCAAAGTAATGATGTTGAAAACACATTATGGAGTTAAGGGAAATGAAATAGCAGACAAAATATCAAAGGAAGTTACTAAAAATAATCAAATTGATTTTACAGTTATTATTAGAGGAACATAAATTATTATTAAAAATAAATTAAAGAAACAATTGCAACAACAATGGGAAGAAAATAGGAAAGGACTATGGTTTCATAAGATTCAAAGGAGAGTATATAAGGAGAGAAATAAGGTGTACAGGGAGGAATAGGCGAGAAGAGACAATAATATCAAGGCTTCGGTTTGGACACACGGGATTAAATGGAACATTACTGAAAATAGGTAAACATGGCACAGGGAAATGTGAATATTGCGGGCATGAAGAAACAGTGGAACACGTCATATTAGAGTGCAGGAAATATGAAAACGAAAGAAGACAATTGACCTTATGCACGGAGCGTAATATGGAATGACCCATATAACCAAAAGATGGCAGCAGAGGATTATTTATTATGCAGTTGCCTTTTAAACTCCCTATATTTTTCAAGACGTCTTGCTTTTCGATTTATTATAAAATTACCAGTATAAGAAATTGTAGTACTTTTACCGCCCTTCAGTATATAGTATAGCAAGTGCAGAAAGTCATTAAGCTCACACACAAACAGTCACAAAAAATTATTTAAATACTAATATATAGTGCACTACAAATACATTAAATAATTATGGTATAATAATTAAATAATGCACTCAATATGAATCGATAGGAATATTAAATATTTTATCAAATTTAATAACATCTTTTAAGTCTTATCTTGAACTCTAAAATCTATTGATCTATATATTAACCATACTTGTTCCCGCTGTAGTTTTGTTACTCTAAATTTAGTCTGAATCATTTAAGCTCTTTTTTTGCCATCAGCTTGTCAGATGTTTGGTCCAGTTATTACTGTCAATCATAGCAATGAATCGCGCATATTTAGCCGAATTACTCTATTTTTTAAACTGGCATCTGTCATTCTTGAAACGGTATACATGGACGTTTGGTCCTCTTAGACAAACAACACTTTTCTTCGATTGTGAATGGATTATGTAGAGAAAACGAACAAAGTACACTCATATTATGGCACAGTACAGTTGACCAGAAATGAATTAGTTGGCTTGACTAAACAAGGAAGTAATCCATTATGGTAATTAAAAATATGTTTCAATTTAATAGATAAACTTCGGGAATGGTCAACAGATTGTTATAGGGTGTTATTTCAATTTCTTAGAGAAATTAATGTATTTGAGCACAGAGGACCCAGACTGCTGTTTCGCGTGTCACTATTACGCCGGTTTCACACTGCACGCGTAAGCAGGGCGTAAGCAGCGCGTATTTTTTTCGGCGCCCATGTTAACAGATTAGAGCATTCACACCGCACGCAGGGACGGCGCGGCAGTATGGCGTTCACCCAGGCTCAAAAACATGACGCTGCAACGTATGGAACGCACTTGGGGACAATACCTATTATATGAAACGCGTGAAATTTGGACGCATTGACACGCACAGTTTTTACGCGTCTTTTTGGTCCGTGTAAACACGAACGCTTTGAACGTCTGTACGCGAAGTTTTTTTGTCATGTTATTTAACGACACGATCGTTTGTATCGCCTTAACGCAACATTTTTGACCGTGTGTTTCTAGACGAATGTTTTCGTCGTATAAACACAACATTTTTGAATGTGTAATATTTCTGAGTCTTATTTGATTTGCGACATCTTAATTTTTCTGTTTTAGTTGAACTGGTGATAATTTAGGGTCAGTGATTAAATACATTCAATGACTGCATGAATCCATAATTAAAATTATATTCTTTTGTAACGTTAAAGGAATCCCGTAGGCAGGCCCGGTTCTACAGGGGTGCTTGAGGGTGCTAAGCACTCTCAAACGAAATCAATAGCACCCTCAGTTACATCTGTAATAAATGGCATTTTATTGCAGATTTAGACCAATCCAGTGTGTTATGGTTTGCGCTCTGGAGGTCTATTTCTATTATGTTTTCGCTGAGTTAAGCAATGTAGCCAACCACGCACATATCTGTTGATTTCTCGAATCAGCGGCGTTATCCACTCATCGTTCAAATCGCCGGAGTTTTTGTTGAGGTAATGTTATTGTGTTAAGCTACAATTGTTTGTAGTCTATCTTTGTGAGATCGCACTAAGCATAACATCTGAGACTTGAGTCAGGGCAAGAAAAAAAAGATTAATTTTTCTGCTGTAAGCATTAAAACATGCAGTCAATTAAACTCTTATGCGTTATTATGCCATAGAAGAACCTTTTTGTCTAAATGGTTCCATAAAGAACCTTAAACATCTGAAGAACCTTTTCACAAAAGGTTCTTTGTGGCAAATAAGGTTCTTCAGATTATAAAAAGGTAAGAAATGGTTATTTAAAGAACCTTTGACTGAATGGAACCAAAAATGGTTCTTCTATGTTATCGCTTAAAGAACCTTTTGAAGCACCTTTATTTTTAAGAGTGTAGAGCCGCTGCATTTCAGCCTCGGCCGACGGGCACGACTTTTTTTTTACACCTCTAGGGCTGGGCTTCGGGCCAGTTTTCACATCAGTTCAGAGGCGGGCGGGCATTGGTTTTATCTCTTTTAGGCTTCTCCTTATTTTTATATTTTAGACATCCATTAATTATGGTGAAGAAAAAAAATGCCGCGCTACTGGAAACAACAGGAGACTTTACTTTCGCTTTCATTTTGGAGACTGGCTCTGGCAGCGCAGCTGGAAGAGATCTTCAAGCGCACACAATATGCTAAAACTTGCCACAAATATAAATAAATAACAATGAATGTGTGTGTGTGTGTGTGTGGGGGGGGGGGGTATTTATAAACTAGTGTATTCTGAGTCAGTGGCAAAGATCCTGACTCGCCATATTTCCCCTCTGATTAATATAACCCTACATGTGGAAAAAGTGCATGGGAGACCGGGTTCTATTCCCACTGACAGCGCTTTTTTTTAATTACTTAATAAACGCATTTGTTTTCAATAAAAATGATTAGACTTAAAATTCATTTTAATTCATAAAAGTTACATTTAGGGTAAGGTTAGGGGTAGCTCTAGGTCTTTAATATTTCAATAAGTTGCCACGATTTTAATACTGTTTTATAAATATAATGATTTACTGTCAGTTATATTGCAGGATGTTTAATGCACAACAATACTGAGGAGGAAATAGTAATGTCACTATTTATAAGTATAGCATCTAAATGTCTACTGAATCCACAACTATTGCTATTTACACTTGGACTTGGACTGGCTGCCCCACAGTTTGCGTTTTATGGTCCGCCTGCTGTAGTGATTCTGTAATGTTTATGTGTCGTATGATTGTGTCTGGGTTTAAATGTTGAAAAAAGATTTGTAAATTGTCATAGGCTAATGGTGCTTTGTTTTCTGCTTTTGGATTTGCCTGATTGTTATAATATAATTGTTAAATTTGTGATTGTTACAATATATTGTTGTTATTATATTATTTTTATCTGACATATACAGCTATATTATTGTTATATGTTATTATAATAAATTCACCCTTTCACGTTACCGGAGACAAAAAAAAACAGCTTGAGTACAAACGGGATGAGATGCCACAGCATGACACAGCACTGACATCACAACCAACGTATAAATGCATCACTGACTCTAAAGTTTTACGCTTGCTTATGT